>NW_027071859.1:35978827-36221327 GCF_038088225.1 Cyrtonyx montezumae | reverse complement strand
TGGTTTATCCTAATTAAAGTTGAAGAAGAGATTTATATGCAGAATTTTCTGATGAATTTTGTATTAGTCTGAACTAAAACTCTACTGAGGCAGACTGATCCCTTTACACAGAAGAAGGCTCGTTCAAGTTTGGCAGTAACCTATAGAGTTTCACTAGTACTCATGCGATAGAATCTCTGAACAGAGAACAATGTGACAGGACAAAGCAGTGCTTCCAGGTGGACATGGTTAGTAGAAAATGCTATTATCATTAGTGTCTACTTGTCAGAATATTAAAATTCCTTTCCTACCACCTTTCCTCACTCCTCCTAAAGGCAGAATAAACCAATCCCTCAAATATTTTAAACTTTCTACACTACAAGGATAATTCAAAAAGACTTTAGAAATAGAAAAATGATAGGTTGAATTTGCCTTTCAGGTTTGTATTGAACCCAAGATGGACAGACGCTCAAAGCTCAGTTTAAAGCTAAAGGGTGTTTCACAGAAGCTTTCCCAATTTAGATCACGACAGAGCAGCTGAAAGGAAATAACCAACCCAGAAGTAGACACTGATGTGTCTACCTAGCTGTATGCCTATATGCTCCATTTATCTTCATGTTGCCTGTGGAGGGTGTAGGCAGCTGTTTTGGAGCCCCATAACAGTATATATATCTGCATAATCAGTCTTTGCTTCCTACAACCTGTTCTGCAGACAGCATATAGCTACAGTGATACATTCCCACCAAATTATGTTACAGAAGTGGATCATAAGGACCACCACTGCAATATCAGAGACTCTTCTGTCATGGAATTCCACCAGCCCTAAAGATTTAAAGAGCTACTTGTCTGAAGAATGGAAGCAGATATGTTCCTCCAGATGAGACTAGACTAAAAGTAAGAGAACAAGGCAATATCAAAGTCCTCTGAAATATTTAAATTAGAGAACTGAAAACAAAATAAATACATCTTTGAACTAATCAAAATTACAAATGAAATCTATATTAAATATCTTTACTGGACTTAATCATGTTTATACAAAGCTGTGGTTTAGGGAAAGGTAAGCATTTTCCAGGTGTGTGCACTCAAGTCTAAAATGCAGACACTGTTGTCAGTCACTGAGTTTTAGTCCTGTATGGAAACAGATGAAGAATAAGAGTTACATAATATAGAGAAAAAAGTGAAATAAAGAGTAAACTTGAAATATTAACATTTACCACTAGATATTTCTGCACTCCCTTATAATTAAATTATTTATGCTTAACATCTTTTCAGTTATCTGAAGACATTTTTGTGGGCAATATAGACGACATAAAAAGAGCCTGAGTAGGCAGAAAAAATAATTAAAAAAAAACTTTTTAAATTAAAATTATCTTCACTTAAAGACAAACATTTTTATTTTATTGTTAGAGAAGAAGGTAGGAGCACAAAGAAAAAAGAAAAATCACAATGTCAAGTTTTTGTACATCTACCAACTTACTTGGAGTGAGGTAGAGGTCTTACAGAGAACATAAGAACATGATTATTCCCATCCAGATTCCTATCCAGCATGATCATAACAGTAAGTTAGAGGCTGATTCTGAGAGGTTACTTTATCATACAAGTACAAATTCCTGTTAAGAGGGGCAGGATTTGCAATGGTTTACAGGCTGGTTTGATCTGGTTCCGAGACTGTCTTGAAAAATACTGTTTTGTGCTGAGAAAATGATGTATCAAATAATGTTATTGCTGTTTGTATCTTTTGTAGATTCCAGGAGAATAAATAGGAGGCACTACTTTGGGAGTGAAACATGCAATTAAGCCCTACTGAAATGTGTAGGAGCTAGATGAGTAAGTGTTTTTCATTTACCATTAAAATCAATAAGATAGAGCATGCTGTGACCTTCACAGTGATGTGATAAGTATCTTAGATGTGCTTATTGTGGATCTGCAGGTGGTCATTGAGTGAGAATCTATTTTGCACTAATACAACTTTATTTGTGCAGTTTCTTTCTCTGGTTCAGTTTAATCTGTAACAACCACAGCAATAATTACCCATACACAACTTCACCAAGGGAGTGAGAGAAAGAGTACTGGATTCTTTGAAGTAGGTTGGACAGCATTTATCAGTCCTTTCTAGATAGCCATAGTAACTGAAGTACTTTCACCATCTGAGTGGAACTAAAATCAGTTATTTGTATGCTTTGTTCAATTATCTCTATCCTAATTCTGAAGAAAAGGTTAATATATTTATTTAATAGCAGAGCATTAGGCAAACCTTTGGCAACATGCTGAATTTTAAGAGATATTTTTAGTTCATATTTGTAAGCATTAAAATAAAATAACAACTGCAGTAGTTACCAGTCAAGAAGCAAAATCCGAGGTGAGTAAAAATCAATTATTTAAAACTCCTGATACATTCCTTCATCCAACAAATATCAGAACAAATAAATTATATGGGTATGTCAATCAGAGACGCAGAGTGTGCAAGTCATAGTTCTGCATTTCTTTATTTTATTTTGCAAATGTTTAACTAGTTGAAAATATGGGGCACATATCCTAAACTGCAGTTTTCCATGAACGTCTTCTATTTACATTTTTGCTAATTTCCTTCTTCATTCATCCAGAAAGGAAAAACATATTCCCTTGATAAGTTTACTGTGGAAAACCACATAGTGTTCCAAATAATAATTTAAGTGAAAGATAAAGTTTTTAAAGGATGGAATGGACCTCTGTGATCCTTAACTTGACACCCAAGAATGTAAAATACAACTCTCAAGATGTAGCCTGGCTAGCATTATAAGAAACTTTATCCATTTACTCACAAACGTGATATCTTGCTGGGAGGAAGCAAGCATATACTAATTAAATGCCTCAGTTCTTCATTTAAATGATTACAGTTCATCTCAAAAGAGAAGGGTGTCCAGTGGAAATTGTTCTTGAGGAAATTGCTTGGATTTTTAAGCCGCTATTGTAACAGAAGCCTAGCTGTTGTTAGCAAATTAGTGGTTATGGTAACAATAAATGGAAAACAGCAAAACAATTATAACCACAAATGATTTCAAAGTATTAGAAAAACAAAGTGAGTTACTATGTTACTAATGGCAACTGGAAGAAATTAGAGCTATAAACCTATAAAGCAAGAGTAAAAGTGAATGATTTAACATCAAGGGAGTCATTTTTATAGGAAGATGAAACATATCCAGGCTTGAGCTGAAGTTTGCACTCCCTGACCACCAGTTGGATTTATATGCCATGAAAATTGCTTGCCATGATTTATGTTTTTCATGTTTATAATCTTTAAGAGTTAATTACATTATATAATCATAACCTGGAAGATTATTTTTGTTTCAAAACAGCGAAGTCATGAGAGTTCAATAAGCTTCTGAAGGAGTGTGAATGAAGAAAGAAAGAGTGTATATGAGTGTGTGGTGGTGTTTTGGTTTGGTTTGTGGTCTTTGGAGGAACCAACTTTGGAATTCATTGATTTATTGGAATAATTTATTTGCTGAATTAACTTTGATGGCATGCTAGTTTTGTTTATATTTTCTAAATAGCTATCTATTTGAAGGTTGGGTTTTGTTTGTTTGTTTGTTTAATGTATAATCATATCCATAAAGTGTTGTACAGGTTCCTTCAGTCACAGAAAATGACAGACTCCTCTAATGAGGGATGTCTGACACTGGAGATAAAGAATAGAAGAATGTACTAATCTTACAGCAGAAAGTGCATCAACTGAAAATATTTACTGTTGCTATTAAAAATGAATTAACAAAAACAGGTGGCCTTTTAATTGAAGCCTATATCACACTTTGCTCAATTTAATTTAAATGCAAATTTGAAATCCTTTCTCTAAGCCAATAGAAAGTTGAAACTGAACATGAACACTATTTTACTAATGATGAAATTATATGGTTACCATTAGGCTTAATATGAGAAATCACATATACTGGCAATTTTAAGACAGCCAGTGAGAGTTCTCTTCCTTGCTTTTGCAAGTATACATTTATAAGCTGTTGAACTGATCATTAACATAAGTTTGGTAAAATACTTGCTATTTCAATTTAGATTTAAATATACTACTTACTATTTTGGGCTGTGTATCTCCCTGGTTCCAAAGTGAAGAGCTACACACTCAGAAGAGCTGAGTCTTGTCATAGCTATAAAAAAAGAGGCTCATCTATAATCAGGTTTCACAACCCCAACTCGGCTGAATTTTAGGTAGGAGGTCAAGCTCAAGGTCAAGGACCTACAAAGAGAATGGAAATATGGAAGGAGGTTATTTATATGTTGGGTGCCTTTTCTTCTGAATGAACCGATAGGAGAAATTTATGGCTTCTGGAATTTTTTCCCTTCCCTCCCCTCCTTATTTTTCTCTCACAGAAGACTGTTATTTTATCTTTTATTTTTATATGCTAGTCAAAAGGACTTTGTTGCCATATCCTGTCATACATTTGCCTTAAGTTGCCTTGACCTATGGAAAGGCTTTCATTACTGTTTTGTTTTTGTTTTCTTTAAAATATTATTAGTTTTCAGTTTATCCTAGGATAAAACATGTTTTGTTCAAAAGGCTATCACAAACCAAGCGAGAGGAATATGACCTTGCCATGATTGCTTCAAATTGGTGAGGTGAAACATCTGGGATAGCAAGTGCAACTGCTCTACTCATTCCATAAGTGAAGTTCCCTCCCCTGCCTCTAACTTTTTTAAAATTTCTTGGCTTTTCGCATATTACATAAGTATAAAATAAAAAAAAAATATATGGATAAATGGAGGCACTAATGCAAAAGAGCGTAACCAGAAGTCAGAGGTAGATAAATAAAAGGTTTTTTTTCCCTAGAGAGATTTTGAGAGAAAAGATTTTTTTTTTCCAGTAGGATTTACTTTTATAGGATATTAATGGGTATTTCTTTTGAGTTTGCCACTTCTTTACTGCACTGTCATATTATAAGAAATAGGAACATCAGTTTTAGGAAGGGGTCATATACATCTTCAGTGCTGATGTTATCACAACTTTAGTCTGGCTGTGCAGATTGCAAGTGGTTATATTTTTCATTTGTTAGAGTTAAAAAAAAAAGACAACGCTCAAGACTATATAAAAAGCAAGTTTTACACCTTCTAAGTTCAAAAGTTCAGGTCAGAGGTGTGTTTCCATGCAATTTATTTTGCATATGAAAGGAATAGTCTTGTGCCTTTTCATATTAACAGTCCCCTCTCATTATAGTAATAAGTACACTGGGAAGGATGATACATCGCACAGGATAATATAAGTTGACGTATACAAAGGAAGCATAAGAAAGCTTAACTCCTGATACTGTTATTTTGCTTCTGGGTATCTCTGAAATGCTGAATATGTTTTTCATTTGATCTTAGCTTAATGCAAGCATCAGCTGTTTGCAGAGGGAAAAGCAGACTTAAAAATCATCCAAACTTCATTCAGTCAAGCATTTAACTCTGGGAGTTTTCCAGTAATTTATGAACTATTGAGATTCTTCTGACACCTATACAAACTACTGAGCAGAAAATGGGTAACTTGATGTATAAAGCTAACGTCTTGTCTCCTTAGAAACCATTTTCATTTATTAACTAGTCTGTTTTATCAATAACCAAGTCAAGCGCATAGTTTTTGGGTTTTTGCTCCAAGATCTCCCTGATAGCAGGAAGAGTCCTTTCCGGGCTGAAGAAGTAGACCAGGCAGCAGGGAATCTGCAACAGCTGATTCAGCTCCTTCCCCCTGACTAGCAAACTAATCCAATTGACTCACGGTGAAGTAAACAGATAGTGACATATTTGTAGACAAACTGTCATACTCTTAATTATTCCAAAACCAAATTATTCCTGAATTGCAAGTAGGGATTGTGAAAACTCTGCCAGCCTCAGCAGCTGGTGTATTTCTATAAGACCCAACTATTCAAGGGGAAGTTAATTCCAGTATAATGTAATACATTTCCTTACAGCTCCTAATAAACATCTCTTGCACAGTGAATTGAGAAGTATCATACTATAAATACTGCAGTTCATTTTATAGTTTCTGGTTTGTTCTTTTTATTGTTGGTGGTATTTTTTTTCTTTTTCTTTTTTTACTTCTGCTGTTACGTATTTGAATAACTCCTTGAAAAGCAAATAGATTTCTCCCTGTCTTAAAACTTATTTCAGTAGTAAGTTTTTGATACTTACCTTGTTTTTACACGTACCAAATAAGTTGGATTTACAAAAGCGGAATTGATTTAATATTGTTCCTACTGAACTATTGAGCAATTCCAAGAAATCAGGACTCTGCTTGTCTCTCAAGGACACTCATGACTACAGTGTTATTACTGTAGGTGCTGAATATCCATCTCAGCAATTGTTTACGAAGGAAGAAAAATAGGCTATTTAGATGGAGTTGTGTACTTATCTGTCAAACTGTATCACACATCTGCTCGTCTGAATAGAAAGAAAGAGGCATGTTATCTGGCAATGCCATCACATATTTGTAAGGGATAAGGAATGACGTCTTCTAGGGGATTTACTGAAGATTCTTCTGCACTGAAAATACTTTGAGTTATAGAGATGTTAAAAGTAGTGCCAAACAAATTTCTGATGCCTACATGATGCCCAGGTGCAGGATTTGACATGTGGATAAATTTTGCTCAGCACTGTATATATAAAACATTCAGAGATGTTCACATTGCCTTGTGGATCCTCCCTACATGAGTCCCTAGGCTGTCCTTTCACTGTTTTCTTAGGTTTAAGTGAGAGTCCTCATTGAGGTGGAAGGGTTACTTTCTTTGACGTCATGATTTAGGAGATAGATCTTTAAACCGACTTAGCTATATGTAGTTGTTTATGCTTAATGAAACCTTCATCTAACTCTAAAGTGGATTTAGATATCTGAAAATGATAATTTTAGAAAATAAGACACTATTTCAGCTAGTGTCTCCCTGAACAGAGAGAGAATTGCTAGTAGTTTGCTGGATTACTCACTAGGGCTGTAGAAAATTTAAATCTCCCATTTGTTGTTGAATGCAGATAAAGATATACATTAGGCTTGCAACATCCTTCAAGAACATTCATTCAACCAGAGTGTTTGTGTGAGAAGAAGGGGTCATCATGATCTTGAATATTTTATGTATAATAAGACTGTCTTAATGATGGTCTATAGGCTACTCTAATCCTTAAGTCTTTCTTTTCAGAGCTGCTCCATCATTTTTTATTATTTTATTTTTTGGAGGAGAGATAGAAAGATGCTCCAATAACCATAATGTATACACCCATGTCTGTCATGCTATATAGTCTCTTACACTTTTTTTCTTGTCATGCCTTCCCAAAGGATCTTGCTCTCCTGTCTCAGGTTGAAAATCTCAGGAATTTTATCTTGAACAATGGCTTCAAGCAACTAATTAAATACTAGCAGGATCCAGTTTCAGCATTTTTGCACATGCAGAAACTTAGGAAGTTAAACAGCAGAGAATATATTTTAAGGATATCACTGATTAAATGGGAACTGAGAGGGACAAAGATGTAAGGTTTTCAAGAAAAACATTAAAAAAGAAGTAGTGTGAAGAGGCTGAACAATTAGTTTTGGAGAAAAAAATCAATTGCACAGAATTTAAATTAAACATGAATATATTGAATTTTGAACCTGCAAGCATGTGTGGCAGCACTGTTATTGTGTTCCTATTTCATGTATTTATTTATTACGAAGTAACATGCCCTTGTGTTTTATCATAGTACTTAGCATTGTTAATTGCCTGAAAAAAAATAGCTTTTGAAAAGAGTATATTGGAAGACTAAATCAAATTACGTTTATGATGTTAATTACTGATAACCACCTTGTTGTTTAGAATTCTTTTTAAAAATATAGAAGTTCCTGTTAACACTTATTGTTCCAGTGAAAGGGATCTTTGCTTAGCTAAGTAATATACTGTGATCCTAAGTCTTTGATATAGCTTTTTCCATCTTGTCGTCTTTCATTTCATCCCCTGATAAATAGCTCAGTCATCAAAAATACTGTCATTTTCTTCCTGATTAATTTTCAAACTTATTTATCTATCTCATTTGTTTTATTTTTTTCCTTGATTCTTCACTGCATTTCTAGGAGACAGTACTTGTGATGTAAAATATCTTGAAGCAGCTAGTAAATTAGACATTTAAAATAATATTTTTCATTGTTTTTATAAACTTTTTCATTTCTTTAGAACACTTCTACATTTTAGGAAATGGAATAATGGAGATTATTCACGTAGATATGGTGCTTTATTTCTTTTATCTTTAGATTAGATGTATTGAACCCTATAAAAAGAATAACAGAGACATCTCTTGGGCAGAGGCTTTTCTCCTTGGGGGTACAAGAGAGAATTCACAATTGCAGCACTGCTGGGCAGTCAGAAGGGTTGCAGAAATGCAAAGGCTCAAAAACCAGGAAAAAAAAGGAAAGCACTAGTAAAAATTTTCTTACTCACTGTCACTATGAGTCTCTTCCTAATCAGTAGGTTGATTTTGCCTTGCTTCCCATAGGTTAATTCCCAACTTTATGAAGAATATCAGCAAAATGGAATATCTCTGTTCTACTTTTGCTTTACCAAAATGGAAGTGACCTTAAAGAAGTGAGGAATTGGATTGCATGTGTGCACACTGCACAAGGGAACAGTCAAAAGCCCATGCGGATTCTGCACTCCAGTCGAAGAATCGTGAGAACAGCTCAGTATCATTCTCCACCCCCATGCAGCAGCTTCAGACAGGACATGAAATTTATACCCAGTTGCAAGTGGATTTTGGAGAGCAAGAAATAGAGTCAAAGCATAGCTGGGGCTCAGTGTCTAGTACCTCTTGCAACAGGGACATAAATAGGAGTTTTAAGGACACTAGGCAAACTTATTTTTTCACTATATTGGTACTGATGCCAGAAATATGTTCACACAGTTATAATCATTACTAGCCTAGAAATCCTTCTCAGGGTGAGATCAGAAGCTGAAGAGCTCTCACTGCAGATTTTCTCTCTAAGTATCATTGTCTCTATTTTACAGATAGGAAGCAGAAAGGGATTTTTGAGTACCATGGAGATGTCAGAGCAGGAGTAACAGCAAGAACTTGTGAGTCTTAGCCTTGTTCTAAGTACTTCGACTTTTCATAAATATTTATGTAGCCAGGTACAACATGCTAATGAAACTTCAAGAAGGAACTTACTGTTTACTATTATTTTCAAGTACATATAAACTACCTACAAGTTCAAGAACTAAATATCTAATTCAGATACTATACTTCCCTTTTTTCTTTTTTTCTTCTCTCATTCTTCTCTAATGCATAATTCAGAGCAAGTATCATTTTCCTTCAGGATAAAACTGCACAACTTGTATGCACTCTTTTTTTTTTTTTTTCCAGAATTGCTGCTTCTATATTTGTTATGTTTTAAGAACAATTGTTAACAGTTATTTCTGCTTTGACTTACTATTGTTGCAATTCATCCACCTTTTAAGATTTTTGTTGCCTTCGAAAACCTGGAGACAAGAATAGGTTTTTCAAAACTATTTGAAAACCTTCAGAACACAACTGAAAGTTAGTGAACATTATTTTCCTAAGGAAGATGTGTTTACTAGGAAAGTAAATAAACAAATAACCCCTTCCTAGCTTTCTGAGGGTTGTGATTTCATGTACTGAGATACCGAAGTATTTCACTTTCATGAGGCTTTGGGGGATCCATTTTTGAAAGTTTGTATGAGTTAGCTGATAAAAGTAGCACGTCACAGCATGCCTGAGTCTCTTTTCCTTTTCCTTGGACTATGATAGAAGGCAAAATGAAAATAAAATCTGATAGTAAAGATGAGAAGGAAAAGGGTGGGGGAAGAAAGGACTAAGAGAGAGAGAGAAATGAGAAAAAAACAACACTAAAATAAAACAGATGTCCAGAAGAAAGTTACTTCCAAAAAGTAAAGCAAAAAGGAAGAAATTATCATGCTACATGAAGGTTCTAGTGATTTAAATTGAGAATTTTCTAAAAATCTAGTGAGACAGACTTTTTGTGTCTCTCTCTTCCATTAGAAATATTTTAGGCAGAACATTTCTTGCTGATTAAAAATTGAAAGAATGTGAAGCTCTTGTATTTAACAACCTGGAGTAACTGTGATCCCCCAAGTGGAAGGTGTCCCTGACTATAGCAGTGAACTTAGATGATCTTAAGTTTCTCATCTAGCAGGAGCTAGATGATCTTAAGTTTCTCTTCTAACCCAAACCATTCTATGATTATATGATTATAATATTCTTGATATGTTCCAGGAAAACTTAATATTTATCCATCCCATCAGTTATTTTATGTGATACAAAATTCTACAGGTGTTGATCAAGAGAATAATAAAGTGACTGAATTTCAAAGTCAAGATTATATTTCATGATCTATCACATACTTAATTCATAATGAACTACTACAATATGAAGCGTCTTAGATATTTTACTTAATGTAAATAGATTTCCAGTCTCATGACAGAACACATTTCTAAACCTGTGTATGAGCTTGGGTTGGTCTCATGAAGTTCTACATAAAAGCATGTTTCGTTCCTGAAAAAATCCTTAAGGAAATCAGTCTCATTAGACTTTGAGGAAGCTTACAGTTGAAATCACTGTAATTATTTATTTCTTCCTCATCAACCACTCCTAAAGTATTATCTCCTAAGCAGTTTTACATTTGTTCTTCAGTATTTTTATTCATATAATCTTTCTCTTTTCCATAATTAGGAAATTGTCCTAAGCATATAAGATATCTAAGTGCTGTGAAGTCTGACAAACAGAAGTAATTAGCAACCTATTTTGAAAAATATCTGAAAAGAAAACTATTGTTTTATGCCAGAATGTAGATGCGCATACATACGTGTGTTCATATTCAAAAATCAATTCTATGTACTTAAAATATTAAACACTCAAATCTCTACTACAAAAAATGCTGTTAGTGTAAAGTCATTCCTTCTGACTTGATGTGTAAGTTTTTGAAGTGCAATTAAGACAAAAAACAAACGAAAACAAACAAACCACAAAAAAATCCAAAGCATATAATATGTATAACAACATCATACAGTAAATTGGGAGCAGCTGCTTTTACTAACATTACAGATGGTTACAAAGTGTATAATTTATGCTTTCTTCAACAGTAAGTGGAAAAGCCATTTAGACGTAGATTCATAATTTATTTTTATTTCTTTTCCAGATCTCATTGTTGTAGACATTCACAATCAAAGTCTGTGTTTTGACATTAATCTATTTTTATTACAGCTTTGTAAGCATAATATCTGCCTCTTGGAATTTTAATAGTTTCTCTAGGAAGGTGATCACCTCAGTGGACTGTTTACATTTTAGGTTTACAGAAATGGGGAGTCAGTCAAGCCTCTGATATGAACAAAATACACAATGAAAGATAAGGTTTCCAACATTAGATGATAACGTATAACAACTAAATCAAGGTTATTATTGTGCACAAAACATAAGGAATGTAGGGGCAAAAAGTTACTTACTTATATTTTCCAGGGAGAAAAATAAAGCACAAAGAAACTGAATGGTGAAATTCCATTTCAAATCTTCCTAACAACAAACAGACATCATAAAAATGTCAATGTGAAGACCTGTCATCTCTGACCTGGAGATGAAGGGGGCTGCCAGCTTGGTGAATATCTTTATTGTGGAATATTTCTCTCTCCGTTCGCTGCAGAGAATGTCTGTTCAAAAAACTTTGACTAGGTCCTTGCTCAGAGACCACAGCTGTGCAACAGAATCCTTATATCTCACAGCTTTAAGTGCAGTGTAGAAGCTGGGGAAGAACAGTTTGCCGAGCTACTATAAAAAGTGATTATTTAGTTTGCAGTAAGAATTGACACTACATTTTCAATATTTGGGAAAGTTCTTCATGACAAACAGAAATGATTAAAGGAAATATTTATTCCCATCTTTCTCACTGGGCTGAATCTTTGGTTTTGGTTCATGCAAACAAAATAGTCTTGCTGAAAGGCAGCAAGTCAAGGTGTTCATTGGAATACTTGGTATCCAGCTGTTTTACCACATATACTTCTTTCAGTACTACGTTTTCAAAAGCAGCTACAAAATCTTCTGGCAGCACAAATCTTTCAAGGGCAAACACTTACATTTCTTTCCTGGGTATTACCAGAAGCTTTGCATTCTTGACAGAACATTAACAACTGATGAGTGACATCAGCAGGGCTAGAAGAAGTTGAGGGTTCTGCTACCACCCTCACCTCTTGAGCCTACCCTACCTTTATATAAAGAGGGAAAAAAAAAAAACTATTCTTTACTATGGATTTTAGTGGTAAGAACATTGTCCCTTCTTTACTGAATTTGATTTGTGGCCTCCCACAGCTTTAAGCATGCTGGGCTCCTAGATCCTGTGCAGCGACTCTTTGTCATAGTCTTCTGCTTATGTTATTCTTCCTGAAATACATATTCATTAGAACAAGTACTGGTCTGCCACTCCAGCTGTCTATGACTTAATCAGCTAGTAAAGAATTCTTTCCTTGCTTTTTTTTTTTTTTCCTGAAGTAAATATTGCAAGATTTTATTCAAAGTGAAACAGCTTTAATGAAGACTCGCTCTATTGGGGTACTATGTCATTACGGTTTGAGACCTGAGAAGAATTCTTCTGCCCTGATTCAGGAAACTAAAAGCTTTATTTCTAAGAATGAAATAGTCACCTGAGGCTAACTTTATTATTTGTAGAGAAATAGACACATCCAGAGACATATCCTAAAATAGGTGTCTGGTCTAATCAGCAGAAGCCACCATTCCCTTACCACTGTCTACAAAGAGATGCTAGACAAATTACTTCAGATTTCAATGTTTCACTTTCAAATCTGTAATTGCACGAGGTGGCGCTCACAGAGAGACTCAAACATAGCCTATCAGCAGAGGGATTTGGACTTCAGTTCTCTGCAGAACAGAGTAAAAATCTTGAACCAGAACGCTCTGACTGAAAAGTTCCCCTCCTTCTATTTGAAATGAAGTGTTTGTAGAGCTTACCTCCAGGAAAAGGTTGAGGCTCATTTGTCCTAGACGGAGAGAGGTATCTCCATTGTATTGGAGCCAAACACTCAGACCTTGTTGAACTCCAGCTAAATCATACTTTCTGCTATATTATCTGGATAAAATAAAGCAATTCCTTGTCAGTATGGTAGCAAATGCAAAGAACACTTCCAGGAACCTAATTCTTGTCAGTGACTATGTAATGGTTGAAAAAATGCTTACTACACTAGAGGATAGTCCTACATTTCTGTAATGTGGAAAAAATGGGATCTCATTCAGTTAATATTAAACCAGGCACCTGGCAGACAAGTACAGTGTTAACTGTGACCTCTATGATGCAATCTCATGTTTTATATTGAATCAGCGAACCTAAGATTCTGTTTGAAAGGAAACCTTTCATATGGAGTTCACTCCCAAGCATTGATCTTTTTCAAAACACCCTAAGAATCTATCAAAACTGACCTTCACTGCTTTATATTACAATGGAGTGAGAATTCTGATGGGTGAATGGGTATTATAATGGATTTGCTTTAAACTCAGTGTAAACAACACAGGAATCTCTGAGTTGCACTGAATTTTAGCACATTTATTCACATATGCATATATATGTATATATGCACATACACACAGAGTGACAGTTGGGGTTGGTAGGCCATCATTCCTACAAAAAATACTAAGGCAAAGAAATGACTTGTCAGGGAACAGAAGTCTTAGAAATTTTCATTTATTTTCATTCCCACAGCCTAAGAGGGAAGGACAGAGATTTCATTAAAGGTGTTCCTACACATTCTCCTTTTTCCAGTGAAGGTGACAGATATTTTCCAATTTTCCTCTTGGCTGTAAAAGAAACAGGAGGAAAATCAAAGATCTTCAGGGAAATACCTTTGCATACACAAGACCTTGCAATGCCTTTCACCTTAACTCATGGCTATATTTTACCCAGACTACTGTTGCCCTCCATTTTCTCTAAAACCTTGCTTAAAAATAATTAATAAATGTCTTTGTTACATTTTTTTTTATCTTCTTTCTCTATCAGTGTTATCATAAAACTCTACACAATTTCACAATTACTTGATTTTTTTCTCAGGTTTCACAAAGGAAACTGAGATACAATCCAAATGTATATTTTTATTTTAAAAAATGTTTTTCAGGTGCTCTAAGATAATTGCAAAGGGAGAATGCTGCAAGTGAGTAGCAGTTGGATTTCAGTAAAAGCTCTGAGATAAGCACAATTTAATTATGAAAGGGAATCACAGTACTCAGTGTGAATGAGTAAGCATAGGAGGGCAAAACAATTCAGTACAAATGACAGAATTTCAAAAACACATTTAAGAAATATATAAAATAAGTGAATTTTAGCAAGTTAAAAATATTTTTAAAAATTCATATTTCCCATTAAGAATTACTCAATTTAATGCATGAAAGAGACTTAATCTTGCCTCAGGCATCCAACTCACTGGATTTATAACAAATCACTCACAGTTTTCTGGTTCTTCCTCAGTGAGATACAACACACATATGCCAACTCAAATCTACTGTCATTTTTCAATTTAAAATTAATCTTTACTTATTAGATTTTAGGGGGAGGTTCACAAAAAGGCTCTCAGAAAGTCAGGTTCATATTAAACAGAAATCTTCCTGTTGCCAAACTGTTGATATTTTCATTTATTTCCTGACATTTAAAATCCCATCATCCAAGTACTGGGCGTATGGTGATAACTCATTGCATATATCGCACAACAGAAAAAACATGTCTATTTCCACAGCTGAGCAGACTGATTTTCATGAAATTGAGCCAGCGGTGTATTATCGTTTCAAACAAGGACAAGTTGTTGAGTTTTTTTGCCTGAGAGGCAGGCATACATTAACTCAAGGCTGCTAACAGAATAGTGACAAAAGAGACAGAATGCTCTTTCTGATTCCCTGCTTCCTTCTCATGAGACTCAGGCTTATTTGGAGCATTGATGCTTACCAGACTCTACAAAAACCTTAGCAGCTGTTATCGAGAGAAATCTCCATTTGCAACAACAACAAAAAATCAATTAAACAAACACGTTAAAAGAAAACTGAAGAGTGCTCCTCACTTCACAGGCTATTATATATATATATATTATTTCTCATTTGAAACATACTTTAAAAAAAAAAAAAAGCCAAAAAACAACAAAAAAAAAAAACAAAAACTTTCAAGCGCTACAGAATCCCAGGGGGATTTAGTCCAGAACTTGAAAGCAGATTAGCTACTTTTTGTTGGCTTGATAGAAATCTTTTGTCTGTCTGCTCAGCCATGGCTTTTAGTAATAATAGAGAGATGGGAGTAATTTCTGGTACAGTTGGCTCTTGGGTCCTAAACAAAACTGAATTTTTCATAGGTCTGTATCTCTGGGAAGGTAAAGGTTAGCACTTGATGTCTGATTTACTTTCAGGCATTTCAAAGCCTCTGAAAAGTAATAAGAAGCTAGAGATTCAGGTAATCTATCTAGTTGGAAGTTTAAAGAGAGAAAATGTGGAGCTTATCTTCTCTTTTGCTCCTATCACTGTGTTCCCAATTTGTGATAATAATGACAGAAAAGTCAAGCCTTAAAATTATATAAGTAATTTAGAGGACTTTTACTGAATAGATGTTTTGTTTTTGAGATCTTTGCTTTTATGAAGATACATGACTTCTCTGTGTTATAGTACCTTAGCAACTGGACGAATAAATATTTAACATTTGTTCAGTAATTTCCATTCCAAAGTATACTACATAATAGACCACTGAAAAAAGCACAACACCCTTAGATTAGATGAAGAGGCTTTATTTAGGCATACATATATGGTGCAAGCACTTACTCCTTTTCAAAAATGCCTAGTTTTTTCCTAGTAAAAGTTGTTGATTATTTAATCTTATTGTTGCAGTTTATAGAAAGTGGTGAACCATTCTACTAGATTCTATATGAACTTAAGGAGATTTCCTATATGCAACCTGTTCATCTCAGAAGAATAAACTACAGCATTGTTTTATTCTACCTATTTTTTTTCCCCCTAAAAAGCAAAACTGTTGTCCTGGGACATAAAGCATTGAAATTCAAATGCTGAAATCATGCTCTATTCATAACAAGAATGTTAACAAATGCTACTATGTAAACAGAAGTTGAAATACTCATTTGAAGGGAAGAAAAGTCTCATAGAATGAATAGTTTGGGCTGGAAAACCTTATGTATCCACCCTTCTGCATGGACACATACAGCCTCCACAAGACTACATTGCCCAAAGCCCCATCCAGCCAGGGCTTGAACATTTCCAGGGATCCATGCCTTCTCTGAGCAACCTATTCCAGTGTCTCACCACTCTCACCACAAATAAATTGTGACAAATAAATCAAGTGCTTGCTTATGATATAGTCCAAGATATTGTTGGTTTTGTAGGCTGCAAGTGCACGCTGCAGTCTGATGTTGAATTTCACATAAGTCATCATCCCCAAGTCCTACTCCTACTCCTTAATTCATTTTTTGCTCAGCCTCTGTATGTGCTTGGGTCTGCCCTGCAACAGGCCTTGCTGAACACAATGGGATTTGCATGAGCCCACCTCTCAAGTCTATCAAGGTTCATCCAGATGTCATTCCTTTCGCTACACTATACAGTTTGGTGTGATCAGCAAACTTGCTGAGAGTGCACTCATTAACTCTGTCTATCTCACCAAGATGTAAAACAGCATCAGCCCTAGTACCAACCCCTGAGGCATACAGCTCATCACTGGTTTCCATGTGGAAACCAGTGATTGCAATTGTGTGACCAATCAGGTAATTCCATATCTTCTCTGAATAAGCTGGTTGGAGAAAATTTGTCCATCTGTAAAGTCTATGTCTCTCTAATTTAGAGACAAAAATTTTGTTTGAGACAGCGTCAAATGCTTTTTATAAATCCAGGGAGATGACTTAAGTTTCTCTTCTTCATCAACAGTGTAATTCTGTAATAGACAGGCCCAAATGTCTTAGGTATGATTTGTACTTAGTGAAGCCATGTTGGCTTTCACTTATTACCTTCTTGTGATGCCACTGTTTCCAGGACGATCAGCTCCATGATAATACTGAGCAGAGATTTGAGACTGACTGTCTTGCAGTTCCTTTTATTTTTATTTTTATTTTTAATTTTTATTATTATTATTTTTTGTTTACCTTTTAAAAGTGAGGTTCCTTTGTCTACTTTTCCAGATAGTGGAAAATTCGATGGACTGTCCTGAATTCTTAAATATAATGGAGAGTGGTTAAGTAACTTCATCTGACATTGATCTCACTTGACATTCTATAAAATAAGCCAAACATTAAAGAATGCATTATTTTTAGATACCCTGTCTTAAAAAACTTTCATTTAATATGTATATACTCACAATTTAGTATACAAAATAATATTCAAAAGTTTCTTATTTAATTTCATTGAAAAATGCATGAGTTTTGACAGAAAAGTCTACATTTTCATGTTAAGAAAAAGATTAAATAGAAAATTTATCTGGAGTCAATGAAAGACTTATTTCTCCATCTATTTCATGGTGCTAAACCCCCAAACATTGGAAGAAGCAGAGCTCTATGGAGCAAGTTCATACAAAAAGAGCTCTGGATTCAGACATCTTATACATCATAACTTCACATTTGTCTGCCTTTTCTCTTAGATTTCTTGTAGGAAGATGATATGAATTCATTTTATTATTCTCACCAAGAAAGAAACTGGCTTCATTGTTAGTGCATTTGTTCCACTCAGAAGGCCAGTTTTCAAATAGGGCATGCCAGACTCTAAATGACAGTGCATGAAGTGGCTTACACTTGGCATATTGATGACAGAAGAATGAACTAACCTGTCTGTAGCTGGGCCTGGCTGAATCCAGTTGGTTTTGGTTTGTCAGAATTCAAACAATGTCTTGAAGCCTGAATTTTATATCACAATATAAATCCATAGTAATTTGAAATCACAATGAAATTATTGAGAGGTCCGACTTCAGTGGAAAATGGGTTTTCATCTCATGGGAAATTGTTTTGAGTCATATGGTGTTACACTTCTAAAGAATTAACAATAAAAGACACATTCTGTTCATTTTTAAATTCTATATCAGCAAAGATCTGTGAGAATTTATTTTATTTGTACTACAGATAATATCTCTTTCTGTACTGCAATCTAACAGATTAAAGAATAATTAGTTACAGGTGAATTACAGTGAAGAAGAATATAATGATTTTCTTAAATAGTGTCTACATACTTATTCAGTTATATACAATTCATATTTCTGGAATTATACTATATATGTATACTATATATCTAGAATGATTCCAAGTTATTATTTTAAAACATATTTTTAACAGAACTTAATGCTTAGTAACATAATAAAGGACAATTTTACTCCTTGAATAATCTATCTGGCCAGTATCCTCAGTCTGGTTATGTCTCCACTAACCAGCATTTTGTTTGGAAATACTAAATGATATACACAGGAAGAAAGCAATATACAGGAGGAATATAAAACAAATTAAAACTAAATCAAAATTGATCTTAGAATGTATTGTATAATGTATACATATATGTGTTAATATTCATTATTATAGAAATTGTAAAAAAAAAGATTAGTAAATACAATTCTGTTTCTTTCTTTCTTCAAGTACACTACTGAAAATAGAAACAATTTTAATTAATATAAATATTTTTGCTTTGATACACCATGAAGATGCTGAAATTAAAACAAACAACAAAAAAAAAGGTGTGTCAGGCTGTACTTTAATTTAAAACATTAAATACTTATTTAAAAATACACACTTCATATGAATTTTATAATTGTTCTATTTCTATATACTATTGTTTTTTTTTAAGAAATTTCTGAAATCATATTTTTGGTATAGACTGCAGACTATTTTTCTCTCAGAAATATCATGCAAAAGTATTGATATAATTGACAATATTGAATGGATTTTTTTTTTGCAAACTGGGGGTTATTGCCAGATGTTGTTTATCTTATACAAAACATTTAGATTCCTGTATTTCCTTCATTTTCTGAGATAGACATAAGATTTCTAATGATTATATGTCCTCTATAAGAATTTAATCATGAATGGATTAGCAATAAAAATATAAATGCTTTGAGTAAATAGCACTTTTTTCTACTAGCAAACCTTAAAGCACTAAAGTAATAATAACAAAAAATTAAATGCATTTTTGAGTCAACAGATATAAAAACTAATTTCATGAACACTCACTAAATCATACTAAAATGTGATAAATATTGTTTAATTAGAATTTTGAGAATTCTCATCATATTTTTATATTAATCACAATACAAACAGGCAAAAAACATTTTGTATTTTCAAAGGTAGTGATTTAAACACCCCAAAATATATAATTTAGACAGTGTTTGCTATGTTTGTTTGAAAGGAACCAAATTTCACCTGGTTTATAATCATCAAGCCATTTCTGATTTGTGTATGTTTAGCTTTCTTACATTAAACCGATATTTACATTTTATTTTGCTATTACTTTAGGGATTTTTGTGCCTGAAGTTTAAATATTTCTCAATATTTGTAAAAGCCAGAAACTTCATAAGGTATAAAACAGTGGTAAATTACATCCAGCACTCTATATAATGCCAATTTTCAGTGATTGTCATTGAACAGGAAATAATCTAATCACAAAAGATCTTCAAAACGTGTTGGTGAACATTTCAATGTTTACATTTTAGTTATTGTTGTTACTTTTCTCTATTTTTAAAATATGTTTTCTTTCTAAATATAAGATCAGAATGTCATTTAAGATGCAGGAAAATGCATATATAGCATTCACAATGTCACATCACTTCTTGATATTTACCATTCTGGTATGCACTACTCCCATGTTTAAGTCAAGTACTTTGAAACCACTGCCAACATCTGTAACTGCATGGCAACCCTCATCTGGAATGCCTGATGTGCATTCTGGTGCATTGTGATAGAATGACTAATCATGTCATAAAAGTTAAATGAAATCATTGAGCCAGAAAGAAGAATGCATCTTAAGAGTTCAATATTTCAAGTGAATTATCTATTCTTTCAGAATGACTAATGTTTGAGTGAAAAAAACATATTTCTTATTCGAGAGTGTAAAGCTCAATTCTGCATCACTATATTCAATGAAAATGCTGCTGTTTACCTTTCCAGTCTTTTGTGAGGAAGACAGTGACATAAATACATGCTTTTTAGAAAGAAAAGCAATCTACGCTACGATTTTCTTTTTACTTCTGACAAGCCATATTAGTTCAAAAGCTTTTAGTAACAGAAACACATATTCAATGTAGCAAAGATTTAGAAAAAGAGAAGAGTATGACAACCTATCTGTGTGCTTTTATGTAGACAAAGCAGCATGCCATTTTACTTTTTTAACACAGTGTTAAAAATACATATTTATATGTATTCATATAAATAAAAAACAGTGTTGCCGTAACAAATTTGTAAGAAGCTTGGAAATATGCACTTAATTGTGGTTGTAGACTATGTGTGAAGTTGCTAAAGGGGCATTGCGACTTACAATATTATTCTTGACCTTCTGCTATACATTTTCATCAGACATGAACTGAAAGAATGTGCAAACAATCTTTCTATCCCGTGGAAAAATGCCATGTGACATTAGTCAAGCTGTCTTTGCAGGATGGACAGTGTCCAAAACACCACACTGTAAAAACAAAAAAGCCAAGATGCTCCACTCCTTATCTTGGTATAATTATTGACTCAGAGGCACCATACACGATGGCTGTCTACAGCAAGAATGGTCAAGATTATCATTAGGCATGCCACGCACCGAACACTAATTCCAGTGTCAGGAATTCTGTTCTAAAGCAGCTCTGCTGCAGTCAGTTTTTGGCAAGACTTCAAAGCTAATATTCAAAGTCAGAATGCTTATAACCATACAAGCTTATTTAGATTCTTTAAATGGCCTGGCTTAGTAGATTTGTGGGCATTTGAAGCTTTGTAAAGCATTGCAGATTAAAAAAAGGAAAAAATAAAAAGTTAATCTTTTCATTTAGAGTTGTCAGTGATGTGACATTGGATTCATTTCAAAGTGTTTCCTTGCTGCTTATCATCCACTGCCCTTAACTCTCAAGAGTACTGGAGCTACGTGTTTGTGTCTTTTCTTGCCTGTGGAATTGTTTCCTTGTCTTGATGAATTATTAAATCAAAGAAGAATTTTGGAAATAAAAAAAAATAACAATAAACAAACTAACAGAAAACCAAATTCAACCTCTTTATTCAAAATCTCACTTATGTTATGAAGTGATGATTTTTGTATTTTCTGATCTGCTGTGAGAAACTGAGTCACCACGTCACTGCTTTTTAAAGATATGATTTTGTGACTTGATGATGGCTGTCATGAAAGAATGTGTTGGTACTTGTGTCACTTAAGTTTTAAACAGTTTTTTCAATGAGAAAAAAAAATTAAAACCCTACTTGCACAGTAACTTTATGTACTTAACGGGTAATATACAAAATATTGTAAGTGACCTACAAAAGAATACAAAAGTAATAACACCTCTCATCACCTTCAGATGAGTGTCTTTATCTTCTTGTAACTCTAGAACTTCCTCAACACATTAAAAATAGCTTGCAACTCCTAGATCAGGGTATAACTATTTTTCTTTCTTATCAATTTTCCTTAGTCCAAGAATGAAAGTGTATGGGTATTTTTTCTGAGATCATTCAGAGATTTTCTCCATTAAAAAAAAAAAAGAGAGAGACATTAGCCTGAAAAACAGTTATCATACATTTTTTTGGAGCAACACAAAGACCTCTCTATAATGTATTAATTTATTTTGAAATTTACTGCAAATTCTGTAAACATCTGATACATTTATACATGTGAAGCTGTTGTTCTCAATTGCATCATATTTATTAATTTAATGTGTTCTCTTTCCATGGAGGTAGAGGGATTTCAGGGTTCCACTGTTGCAAGCTGACGGAGGATTTAGTTTATGATTTCTGAATGGTGATATCAGACAGTAAATATGACAGGATGTGTGAGATTGCCACATCTTGGTAAAACCTAAAAAAAGAATATAGAAATATGGACCTTTTTTCTTTAAACTCCCAAATTAACTGAGGTTTATCACTGAACAGTTTTAAACACATAGTCTCTTCAGGGTTTATCTAACTTATTTCAAATAGCCAATAGCACAGGGGATTTCCTACCCAAATAGCCTTCATCAAAGCCTTCTTCAGCATATTTATACAGTCAAACTACAAGAAATTCCTAAAGTTCCCTTTTCAATGAGTATTTCATTAGTGCAGTGCAGTACTGTTCGCTTTCTGAATTGCTCCACAGGATCTAACTTTGTTATGTGACTAATTCTTCATGCCCTAATATTTCTGGGAGGAAAATGTTTATTTACTTCAATTAAGTAGAAATGCTCACAAAATGTCATATCTCAGCAATGTTCCATCTATACTTCCGTATTCCTAAGAAATACTGGAATATCTATATTAATACTTTCTTTCTCTCTCTTTCTATTTTTAAAGATCTTGGATTAATGTTTCAAAGTGCTTCAAGCAAAACTTGATTAGCTTCAGATAAGATTCTCATCTCCACACTAACCACCCCCCCACATGCAAAAAAAAAAGAAAAAAGAAAAAAGAAAAAAAAAACCACCTAAACTAAAAACAACCTTATTCTTTCTTTTACTTAGAAGAATTTCTTAGTAAAATTATTATTTTTCCCATAGTTCACTTCTTCCGACTGCTTTACGTATTACATAGATAGCCCAAACTGATATCTACATAAAATAGTCTAAATTTGAGTCTTGAAACCAGTAATTCCCATTGAAAATGACATTATAAGTTCATCAGTGCTTTCCTTCTGCTCTTTGAATCAGCTTCCGGTAATAACTGGTGAAGGCAAGACATATTTTAGCAAAAATTTATAACAATACCCCTGATTTCTTGCCTTCCTAACAAACAGACATACAAAGAATTAGAATACCACTTGTTTGATTGTATGTATCATTTAATCAGAACTCACCAAAATAAATAGCTCATTGCTTTGAGGAGTCTTACACATTGTTTGTTGTTTGTTTGCTTCTTAAAACAAAAACAAAAAAAAAATTGAATTTGGAAGTTCCAAAACTAATTGAATAGCTAATATGAATTAAAAAATGCTACCCTAGTCATTGCTGGGTTCAAAGCAGAAATTATGAAACAATTGAGAAATGTAACTTGTAAAGATTTCCTTGTGGAGGTTTCATGCAGTGTCTAATATATGTGAGTTTAAATTAATTATTTAAAATAAAAGTAAGTAGCTCAGTTCCTTATCTTTTACTCACATTTCTTTGTCTTTTCCTTATGAAGAATTGTCAGCATTTATAAGATTTTTTTTCCTATTACAAACAGTTGTGATAACAGTATTCTCTTAGAAATGAAACCAATTGAAACCTGATGTTTTGATACATTTCTAAAGAAAAGGAGCAGCACAATAGGAATGCATGCTTCTCTTGAAAATTTTTAAAGATACTAGCTTTTTGCTAAAGAAAATAAACACAAGCAATTACCTGTAAAAAAAGAAAGGAAAAGGAAAAGGAAAAGGAAAAGGAAAAGGAAAAGGAAAAGGAAAAGGAAAAGGAAAAGGAAAAGGAAAAGGAAAAGAAAAGGAAAAGGAAAAGGAAAAGGAAAAGGAAAAGGAAAAGGAAAAGGAAAAGGAAAAGGAAAAGGAAAAGGAAAAAAAAGGAAAAAGGAAAAAAAAGGAAAAGGAAAAGGAAAAGGAAAAGGAAAAGGAAAAGGAAAAGGAAAAGGAAAAGGAAAAGGAAAAGGAAAGAGAAAAGGAAAAGGAAAAGGAAAGAGAAAAGGAAAAGGAAAGAGAGAAGGAAAGAGGAAAGAGAAGAGAAGAGAAGAGAAGAGAAGAGAAGAGAAGAGAAGGAGAATGAGAAGAGAAGAGAAGAGAAGAGAAGAGAAGAGAAGAGAAGAGAAGAGGAAGAGAAGAGAAGAGAAAGAAGAAAGAGAAGAGAAGAGAAGAGAAAGGAAAGAAGAGAAAGAGAAAGAAAAGAAAAGAAAAGAAAAGAAAAGAAAAGAAAAGAAAAGAAAAGAAAAGAAAAGAAAAGAAAAGAAAAGAAAAGAAAAGAAAAGAAAAGAAAAGAAAAGAAAAGAAAAGAAAAGAAAAGAAAAGAAAAGAAAAGAAAAGAAAAGAAAAGAAAAGAAAAGAAAAGAAAAGAAAAAGAAAAGAAAAGAAAAGAAAAGAAAAGAAAAGAAAAGAAAAGAAAAGAAAAGAAAAGAAAAGAAAAGAAAAGAAAAGAAAAGAAAGAAAAGAAGAAAAGAAAAGAAAAGAAAAGAAAAGAAAGAAAGAAAAGAAAAGAAAAGAAAAGAAAAGAAAAGAAAAGAAAAGAAAAGAAAAGAAAAAAAGAAAAGAAAAGAAAGAAAGAAAAGAAAAGAAAAGAAAAGAAAAGAAAAGAAAAGAAAAGAAAAGAAAGGAAAAGAAAAGAAAAGAAAAGAAAAGAAAAGAAAAGAAAAGAAAAGAAAAGAAAAGAAAAGAAAAGAAAAGAAAAGAAAAGAAAAGAAAAGAAAAGAAAAGAAAAGAAAAGAAAAGAAAAGAAAAGAAAAGAAAAGAAAGAAAAGAAAAGAAGAGAAAAGAAGAGAAAAGAAAAGAAAAGAAAAGAAAAGAAAAGAAAAGAAAAGAAAAGAAAAGAAAAGAAAAGAAAAGAAAAGAAAAGAAAAGAAAAGAAAAGAAAAGAAAAGAAAAGAAAAGAAAAGAAAAGAAAAGAAAAGAAAAGAAAAGAAAAGAAAAGAAAAGAAAAGAAAAGAAAAGAAAAGAAAAGAAAAGAAAAGAAAAGAAAAGGAAAAATAGAAAAAAAAATGTTGGATGGTTTTAACACAATACCCAAGAAATATTTGGGGAGAATGGATTTAGTCTTTCTGCTAGGGACAAGTGGATATTGCTTAACCACACTTACCTGGAGGAGATGTAGGAATAGGGAGGATAAGCTACCTAGCCATGCTTCTGTCAACAGCAGGCTCTCAGCACCCATTCCCATTGACCTGCCTTATCGCAACATTCATCACAGCTGCTAAGTGAGGATTCAGTCAAGATGAAAGATGCACAAGACAGATGCTCCCTTCCAGTCCTTCAGAGGAAGTGAAAAGAATAGCAGAAATTGTTGTCACAGTTGTCACTGATTCACAGTGTGACCCTGGGCTGTGAGTACTTGCAGAGCAAAGCACAGGTCCTGTAAATCAGATGAGAGGAAGAGTGAGGGCAACACAGATACCATGCTATTTGGAGTAAAATAGTTACAGGAATCTTGCTGATACACCTAAGACTTGGCTCTAGAACTGGGTATAAGCAGCTGGTTTCTCTTAGTTTTGTCTGAAGTCCAACCAAGGATTGGAACCTGGATTCACTTCATTCAATCTCGGGGAAATTTTAAACTGCCTAAATAAAGGATTTAATTGCTCTAGTTCTTTCATGGTTGATGTTGAGAAAGACATATCTAATGAGTCAGTCCATCAAAGTAAGAGACTATTTACTTCTGTATGTTTCTCTGGGGTTTAAAGGCAGTGTAGGATGACTAAACAGAAGGTTAACACCTTTTGTCAGGAAGATAAAGATACTGGATGAAACTGTAACCTCAACTCAGTGGCATATACAAATATAATTTCTGTACATAACACAAGATAATGTCCAACATTTTTTATAATACAGTATCTTTTTTGTTTGTTTTTTTTCAATAACTCCACAAAAACAGTGAGAGACTGCATCAAACAACAATTCAATTTATTTCATTCTTTGCATAAGTTAAGATACTTGCTAACAATAAGGGAGTAACTTTTGATGATAAAATCTTGTCTACTGTTTCTGAATGGAAAGCTAAATGAACCACTCATGCATAAAAAGCAAATCTATAATTATTTTCTGTCATTCAATATATTTTGTGAGGAAGAAGAAAATTACTGCACAGATGCAACGTGTGATTTGGTATTGGGTGGGCTATTCTTAGCCCTTGAAAAATTCAGGTGGTATTCACATCCACCTAATCTATACATTTAAAATTATCTATCATAAAGGAAAATATTCAAACTGGGTTTTCTTCCCAAACAAAAACATACAAACAAAAAAAAGTGACATATCCCAGAGGCAATTACTCATCCTAAAATACTTGTCTAAATTATGAGAGATTCATTTTTCCTAAAAGTCTGTTTTTCTCTTGTGTTAATAAAGGTGGTCTAGCACTCCTGGCCTATGCTTCAAACAGATTATTAGACATCAAAGCCTAGGTCAAACAACTTCTGCACCTAATTTGCCCACACATAATCACTCAAATATTTTTTGTCCAACAAAAAATTAGTTGATAAATATAAAACTGTACATGTCCTTGTTGAAATTTGAAGTTAAAAATGTTTAGGAATTATGGCTGCTTCATAGGAAATCACTGTATTTTATCTCTTCTGTATCTTTAAATAGCTTGAGATTTCACTGTTCCCTGGTAAATAAAACAGAGTGAACCTCACATTTGAACAGAGAAAATATTGGAAACCTTACTGATGGACAAAGATATTAGAAAGGTAATTTTCAGAGGTTTTCTTTATTATATTGTATTAGTACCACATTATGTCAGTGATACCTTTTGAAGTCAAGATCCTGCCTGTCTTTGAGCAAGAATTGGTTTCTATTGTTTCCCTCATTTTACTTTCACACATTCTTTATTCCTATTATACCAGTCACACTGTTTACCTTCAAAGAATGTACATCCACTGCTTTCAGTCACAATTAAAATCAAGTCTACCTCAAGAAGCCATCCAATAAAGAAGATTTTGAATTTTAATGCAAAAGAGAGATAAAGCAGCTCAGATATTTCTTTTAAAGCTGTGGAAATAGCTAAAGAAGTCTGAGTCAAGTCTTTGAAACAGCCACTCGCTTCTATAATTGAAGAAGGCTCCCAGAGCTGTCTGAGGAAAGAACTGGAAGCATTCATGTTCTGGGAGAGATGCATCTTAAGGTGATGCTAGGATGATATTATTGTCCTTTCTGCAAACAGAAATTGCTCCCAAAGAACTTTTGGATCAAACACAAATTCTCAATCATGTGGAAAGCCTTGATTTATTTAATGTGACCAGCGCAGACCACCTGGAATTTCCTTTTCAGTAAAGGAGGAAAGCTGTTGAGTGGAAGACTAAAGGCCTTTCCAGAAGGAGATTAACATCATGTGGGTATTGCTATATCTTTGTATTTGAGCATTTCAACCTCTTTTTCCTACAAAGAGATATTTTTTTTCCCTCACAGGCAGTTTTTATATAAGAATTCTATTGATATTTTTCTAAAATCATGGGTGAGCAAGCATAGTCTTAATCTTATCAAGTTAAAAAATATAGAACCAAATTTCTGTGTATATATACACATATATATATATATGCACTATATATAAGCACTATCTAAGACACCAGTTGACATAGAAGCACTTGTATTAGCACTTGATGCTCACACAGCATGGAAAATTCTCAATAAGGTTTTGTGTGATGTATGCATGCACAAGTACAAAAATTTATTTTAATATTTGTCTTGAAACTGTTTTTTTTTTTAATAGAAAAAAAATATTTGAGTAGTTGAATATTTGAACAGCCAGGAATTTTCTAAAGCCTTATATAAAAAATCATATAAGCAAATTAATCAACATTTCTTCAGTCAGATTTTTTTTAATTTTCATCCTTAAATTGAAGCCAACAGTAAGTTTCTAACCAATCTGATGGGAATTAAAGAGAAGCCTAGCAAATCTTGTAGTATTCAAGGGCTAAATTTGCACGTTTTAAAGAAGATGTAAGATTTATACTTCAAAAAATAATGATAAAAATAATTATTCACTCTTCAAAAAAATATAAGAAAAATAACCGAAAGTAATATTTTACCTTATTTTTACATCTAGTTCTGTGTCATTACATTATTAATACATTTTAACAGAACTGTAGATCAAACCTGATATTTTTGATTATGCATACTGAATGCATGCTGCATATGGAAATGATTATGTGACTATAGTAACCTATCAGCAGTTGTATTTTGTAGGTACAAAGGAGCTGTAAAGTCAATAAATAAGCTTGATGGATAAATAATTTTTTTTTCATAGGACCAAAAGGACAGAAATATTAAGGGAAAGATGTTTATATTGTCCTAAAAAGAATAACAACATTGTTGGTTTTTTTGATCTGTTATCTGCAGTGAGAATACTGGAGAGCTGAAAATCAAAACATTTGTCAGTTGTATCGTAGAACTGTAAGTCATGATAGTTTTGTTCCAAAGAAAACAAGAAGTTGAATGTAAAATGAGCTATTTACTGCAGTGGTATGCTTAGAGAACGTAAGCAATTTGCATTATCATAATATATATATATATATATAATATTATTTATTAATACTTTTTATATGACTGCTGTTCCAAAAGTAATGTTTCCTATTTTATCACATTGCCTGGCAATGTCAGATGTAGATGTTGGTAGTACAGCAGTAGAGCCTGAATCTTCTTTCCAATATTCCATTAAATTTTGTTGCCATGTGACAGATGGCAGCAGAGGTGCAGTCTGACATGATGGCATCTGACATGGAAGTGTAGATAAAGCAAAGATATGGAATTTAATTCCTCAACTGAAAAAGAAAAAAAAAAGGCACCCACTGACAATCATCAGTGCTTACTGAATGTTTACGGAGACCAAACAGCGGCTGTGAGCACAGTGAGGCAGTGGGTGGTGCACTTATGCAGGGGCAACAGCAATAATGGGTCATCTTTGCTGGTGCAGATTGTTTCAAGTATGGCATGCAGCCTCTTGTTCATTGCTGGCAAAAATGCATAGCTATTAGTGACTGTGTTGAGAAGTAGTTTTTTGTAGCTGAGAATTTGTTCTATCAAATAGTGCTATTGTGTTATTTGTATGTTGTAGTTTCCATGAAAATAAATAAGAGGCACTACTTTAGAAGAAATATATAAATTCAGGAGTAGGAACAGAAAAACATGGAGAAAATTAAATTGTTTCATATTATAAGGAAAAAAATGGAGAAAAATAAACTACAAATAAATAAGAGGCACTACTTTCAGAGCAACCCATGTATAAGTACATTTTTGTATATACAGTCAAATAGTTGATATAATCAATTCATTCACATTTTTTTCCAAACACGAGTAACCTAAGTTCAAGTAATGAAAGCTAACCACAATAGACACTCACAATGCTTGAAGACAGAACATAGAGTTTGCTTAAGTTGCTAACTGAAAACCTTTATTCAGTCTGCAGTGTCAGTATCTTCGTGTTTCTACTGTTTGACACAATGATGGATTATTTATTTACTGAACAGCACTGGTGGCCAGAAAATCTGATTTTCATGCATGAAATCCATGAAACCTCAGCGTCTGAACTGCTTTTTTAACATGTGGCAAAGGTCACCTATCAAGAGATTTTCTCACGTTTTGTGTGATTGGTCATGCCTCATTTCCTTCAAGAAAATATGATTTCCCCAAAGTGTGTGCATTTTAAGAGACTCACAAAGACTGAGAAAGTTATTTCCTCTTTGTTTGTGATAAGTACAAAATATACAGACTAGCCTACAGGGAACGACAAGCAGCTGTTCGTAGCTGGGAATTATATTTAATCCTATCATTAAAGAAAACATCAGAGTCCACTAGGAATGAAAAGAGTGCAAAATTAGACACTTAACCTTGTCACCTAACCTAACAGACTTGCAACAATTTAAAGCAAATATCGAATATATTTTATACATGATATCTCTGTATTGGGAAAGGATTACTGGTTCACATCAAGAGCTTCTATGCAATGGGACATAAAATTAAAGCCAAGATGGTATTTGAGTTTTATGAAAGTTTCAACAATCTTCAACTTCAAGGTATTTTTTTTTTTAATTCCTACGTTTCAATCTGATAATGGAAGAACTGTAAGGAAACCATTCTTCATGTTTACTGTAGGTACAGTGCTTTAGGAAGGTGTCATTGATAAACATTTTTGCTATGGATGTTCTTCAGGACAAGGACTATCATACTGGTTCATGTATATAGTACCTATCACAATGGGAGTCTACTAAGTGTTTGATACTAAAACATCACAGTAACAGACAACAGTATGAAAAGATAAGTGAAGTAAAATCTCTGAAAGCACTTTTCTTTTTACTCCCTTCTTCTGAGAAGCTTTACAATGAACTTTACAATGCTGGTGATGTTGACTAATAAATGGGTAATGTTCTACAAGATCTTTCAGATATTCTGTAGTTTTTGAGTTGTTTCAGTGCAAAAGGCTACACATTTGTAAGTGACAGACAGTGTTTTTAATCTAAGGACTAATTCCTCGTTTTATCACTTCCTTCTTTTTTGTTTGAAACATATTCTTCGCTTCCAGTACTTTTTATTGCATCATGCCATCATGAAAGAGATGTCTACTCTGTAGAAATAGTAAGAAATCTAACTACAGTAGTATAAGTTTTATAAAATAATACACAAAAACATCATCAAGAAATGGCACTCAACTGACAAAATGTGATCTGTGAAAAGAAAAATCTGGTGGCTTAACTTCTACTATTAATGTATAACAATCTGCACATCAGGGAGAGAAGAAAGTTTATGGGTAAAGAAGGTTATTGAGTTTTTTATTAAAGTGAGAATGCTATATATTAACATAATTATATATTTTGTTACCACCAAGATGCATTTTTCATTTGGTTATATTATTTGCAAGCATTTATAATCTTTCTAATATCATGTATTGACTTCATCTCTTGGCATCTTTTTGCCGGAAGCATAATTAATGATTCATTTTGAGAGTTCAACAAAACAAAACAAGGTAAAAAGATGTCACGGAGTAGAACAGATTAAAGTGTAGTAGTTGGAAAAGAAGTTCTATACTTCAGCAACAATGAGGATAGTAATTGTGTGAAAATGTTTGAAGTAGATCCAATCAAATATCTATTAAAAAATACAGAATGACTCACACATGCAAATGAGAAAGTTCACCATAAAAATTCTTCTGTATTAACTAAAACAGGGAGAAAGCTGCTGCTAATGTCTGTAATTAGTACAAAAGGAGAAGGATGAATAATTACTGCTGAAATTAAAAAAATAAAAGGGATAGCTGTGCATCTATGAAGAGAAGATGAGAATGAATGAAATGCTTGTATCAGAATACAGAATAATTTTGTATGGTGCGGAAAATTATGCTTGAGAAATTCAAGACTAGACTGGATATCAGTGATTTAAGTGTACTGAAGAATGCTATCGGAGTAGGGTAGAGAGATGGAATTCAAAGCCTTCTATGTATCTTCTGCATCTAACCACTCTCTCTCTTCAATAATAGTCTGTGGTACTTCATTCTACAGACAAGTACAAGCGAAACACAATGCTTTCCAATGAATTTTTTGTCTGCCCTTTTTCTTCTGGGGCAGATCTTCACTTCGTTATTAATAACGTATCACTGCCAGCTTGTCCACAGCCACGCTACTACTGATAACTGTGAATAGATACTACACACAATGTTGCCGATACAGATGCTTTTGAAGGGGTGTGTGCCTCCCTGTTATGTTAATTTTGTCTCAGCTTGAACTCAGCTGACACTCCAGCTGCCGCCGCTATTTCTTGAGAGTAAGTTTGTGTTAATAAACATCTCACATAGTTAGAAACTGCTTAGAAGAAGTATGATTCTTGTTGCTCTCATTTGTCAAAACAGCATAAAAATATTTTCTTTTATAGTTACTCTCCAGTTAATTTTCTTCCTCTGAGTTTATCATATAAAGGAATAAGGTGTTAAGTTTTCTACAGATATCCTTCCTTTTTTGTGCGTGCTGTTTTCCCCCCTATTGACATACAGAAAAAACAAACAAACAAAAAAAAAAAAAACAGTTTCATTCAGGGGTTACCCTGAATTAGGATGGTATATATTCACTTTGGTTTATTCTTCTGCTACTTTGCATCATTGTACTTTTTTTTTTTTTTTGGTATATCTAAATTGCACGTGACTATGTTACGTACAAGTTTGTCCTGGTTTCTTTATACATCTTTATACATTTCTTTATACATCCTTAGCAAATTAAATAAAGAATAAAAAAAATCTTGAATTAATGATTCTTGTGATACTAAAGATTCCTGGTGTTTCTAAATACCAATTAAGATTATTTATATATATATAATGGATATTCTGGATATTCTGTATTTACTTGCTTTTTTACCTTTTTTTTAAATTTTTTTAGGAATGAATCAAATTCTGTCTACTGAAAATTGAATATTAAGTATTTAATGCAAGATTTAATTCAGGCACAAGTAGCATTTGCAACACTGTTTAAAAATTAAAATAATGAAAATATGGTTGCTTGTACTGTAGTTGCATTTAAGGTATAGTGAATATTTATTTTTCCATTTTGTCTTCACTAGAAGACAGATTAGCAATTGTTTCAGAGATAAAACTAATTCAGTGCCAGAGAAAGAATGGGGTAAAAAACTCTCAAACCCCATAGAATCAATTATTTTATGAATTTGGAAAATAACAAGTAATCATTGGTTGTTATATTCTTTGACAGTTTAAGTACAAAAAAATCAATTACCATGAAACTACTATTCAGATTAATGTTGAAAATAAACCTGCTTCTTAGCACCTGATAACATAGCATTGATTTTTATTGTTTGAGGGAGGCTGGCTATATTTAATTTATTTTATTGATTTTTTTCCTTAAGACCCTTATTCAATGCATGTGAGATACAATGCAATTTCTTATAGCAAAGTAATGCCAGGCACAAAGCCTGTGAATTAATTTTACATGAGTGAAAGCAGTTCTTAGTAATTTGCTGAGTGTTTGAGAGCAGAACTGGTAATTTTCCTCTTTATTATTTATAAATATCAAGAGGTTCAGAAGTGGGATGGTGGTGCAAGCTCAAATGAGAAGACCTTGCAGTAATTTCTAATATCTTGACACTCCAGAACCTTATGTCCTGTACCTCACATACTTTGAATGCCAGAAGTGATTGAAGGTTTTCAGAAAGGTGGGGTGCAGGAATGGGGTGCATATAATCAACAAGATTTCCAATTGCTTCTTTGAGACTGTGTGTTTCAAATCAGGGTGTAATTTTAAACAGAATTGTATATATGGTTTACAAAAAATACACAAATATGGCAACTAAAACCAGAAATAAATTTAATATTTGGAGGTTAACAATATTCTAGTCTTATTTCTATCTAGCTGGCTCGCTAAAACCAAGCAGCATTTCCTACCCTATTCAGTATAGTCTTAATGATTCCTGCTGAGATGAAGTGAATGCATTGTCCTTTTGGTAAGAGAAATGCAAAAGTTTCCTTAAAATAAACATTATATATGCAAATACTGTTATTTAGGAAGGTTGAATAAAAAACTGGAAATGTAGATATCACTACAGACTCACAGTGTTATGCAATATAGATTTAGAGCACCGGCTTTCCTTGTCTAAATACTCTAGCTAAGGAGGGTGCTCTTCAGAAAGAATGTCTGCTATCTGCAGACAACTGAGAGGATGAGTTCCTCTGCTGCACACTGCTACTGTATTTAGCCATAGAGGAAGATGGTGACATCCAAAAGTGGGTAAGCAAAACTGACATGTAGAGCTACTGTAATGCTCACAGCTAGTTCACTGCATCAAGTAGAGATCACACTCCATCCCATAGAAAAGAAAGTAAGCAAAGCTTGCCCAACTTAACCTGAGGATCTTTCAGAGCTTACTAAAGATATCAGAGCTATATCTGGAAAAATTTGATTACTCCTGAACGTTGATCAACACTTATGACGTTACCTGTATGAAGTGGGGCAGTGGGTGGCAGTGTTACGCTACTGCTTCCTAAGTAGAGAAGCAGAGGGACGAGATGTTTCCAAATGAAGTCTGAGAAGCCCTTTCTCTCCTAATCACTTGAACAGTTGAACAGTAATGCCACAATAAATCCATTTATTTCATATCTTCTGGTTTCAGTGCATCCATGTACATAACTTAAGCAGCAAAATGTAGTTAGTTCCAAGATTTTTATGGAAAAACTGAATGAGAATACAGATCTGAAAGCTGTGTGTTTATGTATTAGTTATGTTTTTGTTATAAAAAAGTGCTCGCATTTAATAGTCTTGAATTTTGGCTGCTTTCTGTGGCAATAATACCTGCAAAGTTTCCATACAAGGGTGAGAACTGTTATACTTCATCCTGCTTAAATGTAACTACTTAACTATTTTTATATATTGCCTTGCTACTTTTTTTTTTTAAACATTGTCTAGAATAGTTATTAGATAGATTGTTCAAAATCAACATCAATAGAAAGTAATGTAATGAACATGAGAAATTATCCCTCTGTGAGAGAACACTGAGATGATAGATAGTATCTGGACTTATCAGGTATCAGGACTGCTGAGTTATGAGGCTGTTTTCATTGGCTTTCTCTAAAAAAATTAATTAATTATTCTAGAGGACAGCTAGAGGTGAAGACATCTTTCCACCTCAGGAGGACCTTTTCTCACTTGACCTCACAGTGCCTCTAGAAAGTGGCTTCCTAATTTGAGTACCAAAAGATGGAGGGCTAAAATACATTATGCAAAGAGTATTTAATGATCCTATTATCCAATGTTTTGTTCATCAAGCTTAAAGAGGAAGGAATATCTTGGAGGCATTGACAAAGCTGCTGCATATACACAGGAGAGCATGTAAAATCTGACCTCCAAGGTCATGTGTAACTGAGTTCATGCACTGTCCAGCATCCACAATCAGTCTGCAAGTCTGACAGTTTAACTTACTACTTCAGAAAATTGATCTGGCTGTTATTAAGACATAATAAATCTGATCAGAATACATATGATTCTCCTCTCTTTTTTATATTTGGTTCTATCCTGGAGCATAATAGAATCAGATTCTACAGTAGATAGGTGGGAGTATGCAAAACTTAAACTTTTGCTCTGAGTAAACCCACTCCACCTTCATTTTTTTTAGCACCTTTCAAGACTTTGAAAAGAGGAAATATTTTTGAATTTAACATATGATTTTCTTACTCTTACGATGTTTCAACAAAGATCGGGTGAGTCCATGAAAATAACATCCTCTCAAAGTGTTCTGATTTAACACTAATAACTTGCATAGTCCTCTATCTATGGTGTTCAAGTACAAATCTACTTTATAAGAAAGATGTATTTAAGAGGAGTAGAATAGAGCTTGCCATACCCTGTATTTTCTTTCTTTATTTCCTTTTTTAATTTTTTTTTCCTCCTCAGTAGCTGTTTGACAAGAGAAAATAGAAAACACTGGTGAGTCGGCAGTTTTCTTGTACAGGAGATATTTTTCACACTATTTGTTAGTGGTAAAGTCACTAAACTTCCTTCCTAGATGATGCCTGTCTAAATTTCATGTCCAGTTTGCAACACTGTTGGAGATACATTTGTTCTGATAAAATAAAGACATTTACAAACTCTTAAAATGCATTCCAAATAAATTATTTTGACTTTTCTTTGCAATATTCTGTTAAGACATAAGACCTTTTTCTACTTATCTTCTATGTATGATTTTGTGTATCAATTTATTAAGATTATTATTTAGTCAGCACTAAAGAGATGCCAAAGACTTGAGACCCATTATTTTTTACAATCTTTTCCCAAACAGTGAAGAAAATAACTTCCATGCCATACTGCTGACTATTCCTGCTCATAATATAGATATAATATGGAATAATACCAACAAACCAAGAAGAAAAAAATTATTATTATATTGTTCAAACACTTCTTAAAGTCTATTCTAGATAAGACCAAATAGGCAGTCATACAAGGAATTTCTTTAAATCTGCCATAGTTACAAATTGCTTGCACACAGACTGCTCAGCAAGAAACCATACTTTCAACGATTTTTATGTATCTTTAGAAAGCAGTAAAAGAATTGATCTACCTAGGGAAATGTTCACTGAAATTCCACAAGTAGTTTCAAGGAAATTACCTGTTTTAAACTATGGTCTGTAATTCCTGTGTGTGCAGTAGGTTTTTGCTGGGGTTAGATATCAATAGAGGATTTACAACCTATAACTCATTTGCTTGGCTACTCACCTGCTAGAGTTCCCATGGTTTCTGAAAATTCATCTGTTTTCCACATCTCTTACACAAAGCATCATCACCCAAACTATTTCCCAAACTAGACCCTTCCTGTCCCCTTACATCAGGAAGCAGAAGCAGCCATGGTCCCAAGCCAGGCAAAGTAATTGTTGGTCTCTTATCTCCTCCAGAGAAATCTTCACCACTCTGTTGATTACTGGGGCTGCAGACATCAGCATTACTGAAAACCATGAAACAGTGAAGAGGTGCTGTCTGCGCCTCAAGCACACAAACCTTAGTCACTCTGAAATACATACCCTGTCTTCCCTAAATATGTTTTAGTGCTTAATTGTAAAAACAACAACAGCAAACAACACAAAAACAACGAACAACCAATGAAGCAGAGAACAAGAAAAAAAAAAAAGAAAAAAAAATGAAAAAAACAAACAACAAATGAGGAAGAAAACCTCCAGTCATTAGCTAGTAACTTTTTTATTCTAATGCAACATTTCAGCTACTGATACACTTCCATTATTCTTTACTTATTTGTTTCAATTTGACATCACCATGAATGCCTTTCTCCTGGAACCATTTTTATTTCAGAAGCTTTGGCCAATTAAATTTGAATTTGTATGATCGCTATAAGTTCTTTTAAGTTCAATAGATTTAATTTTTTTTCCTAAATTGTGCCATTGTCTCTGTCTTTTATTTGTGCTGCTATTGAAAACAAGTCCATGACTGTATTTGTTAAGATCAAGGATTTCATGACAGATAGATAACCAGTAGTTATCTGCTACATATGTTTCTAGTTTCTGGTGTCCTTTCTTTGAGATTACAATATCTTTGAAATAATTCACACTGGATCTCCTTCACATTTGTAAAAATAAGAAACAGAAAAAATACATGCTCTCTCCTTTAATATGCAATTATAATGCCTAGGAAATTCTGTCAGCAACAGCTTAAAATATTATAAGACAGATACAGAGGACTCTTGCCTCCAAAACTTTTTCCTTCTCCTTTTACCTCAGAACAAAAATGGAGAAAAAGAACACTTACTTACAGGAGCACAGAATATGTAATGACTTTCCACATGGGACACTCAAAACTAATGCTTCCTATTTAATTATAAAATAACACTATTAGATAAAGCAAATTCTCAACTAAAAAGCACTCCTTTTTTAACACAGTTGCCACCATTAGCTATGCATTTTAACCAGCAATGAACAAGAGCCTGCATGCACTGCTCATAAAAATCTGCCACTTAAGGTGTCACGGCTTCTGAAATGCACCACCCACCTCAGTGTGTCCACATCCAGTTTGGCCCCTATAAAAATTCAGCAAGTGGCAACGAATGTTACTGGGTGCAATGTTTCCTGCACGGTGGCATTCATTTACACATCCTTGCTTCATAAACACTTCCATGGCAGACACCATTGTGACAGACTGCCCCATTGCTGCCATCTGCCACACAGCAACATATAATGGAGTGCTGACAGAAGATTCAGCTTTTACTACCTTACCACCACCTGCCTCTGACATCATGGGAAAACATCATAAAATAAGAGGTATTACTTTCAGAGCAGCGCTTGTATCTTTTCTCCTGACTGTTTTTATTGGAATAAAAACATTGAATTGCATTAGTATTTATATGCTACAACGTGATAAATGAAAAAAAAAAAGCATATATTTCATGCCTCAGATGAAACGAGACATTGCTGATACATTCACTTCACGGTTTGAAAGTTAGCTTAGCAACTAGAAAGGTTGGAAGTTGTGTTGCTTAATGAAAATTCAAACTAGACTACAGCACAAGATGGGAGACATACTGGAAAAATGCTATGGTTCAGAACTGGGGCAAAACCCAATAAATGCTAACTTACATGGAAAAACAAAGGAAAACAAAGGAAAAAAATAAAAAGATTTGTAGAACTAAGTAGGAAATGTGTTTTTCTCAATTTTTGGAAAATGTTTATAATTCAACAATACTTCCTATGTGTGACTTGAGTGAGACTTTTTGAAAACTGCATTTATCAACAGAATACCAAATGGAAAGGGCAGTGCATTCCAATGTTAGATATTGGGGTTTATAATTCTGTAACATATATTTTCTCATAAACGTGAGTATACGTTTATTGACAAGTGAGTTCCCTAACCATTAGACAATCATTTATTGGAAGTTTTCTAGTTTCTTTCCCATTTATAATCAATTTTTAAAAAAATTAAACCTAAAGAAATCTTAAGAAAATTTCTCAAAGAAAAACAAAACAAAAACCACACACAAACATCACAAGTAAAATTAAAAAAACCCTCTGAAATCATGTCATTCTGTGCAAGGTTTACTTTAGACTAATCAACATTTTTCTTTTACCTATTTTAACTGAATATTCCTAAATAGGACTAGTATTGAGGTTCCTTGCCCAAAGTCATATAAAGGCACAAAGGATACTTATTCAGCTACCCGTCCTTTCCTTTTTCACTGGAAAGGTAACTTTTCTGCTGCATGTGATGAGGAGTAGGAATTGCCTGTTTTACACTCCATTTAAACTTCTAAGGGCAAAGACTGTCACACTTTGGAAAATTATATTATCTCTTTATGACAAAAACATAATTAAAAACAAACAAACAAAAAAGGAGCTTCTAGCTGTAACAAGTAAAAGGACAAGAAAAAAAAGTTAAAAATGTAAGAAACAAAGCAATATAGCATATACAAGAGTAAGTGGCATAGTTATTTTTAATCTAATCTCCCTTCAGCTCCATGCATCACCAACTAGAAACCCATAGTTGCCATATAAGCTTTCAAAGAATTTATAAATATAGAAATGTTTCATGTAGCCACGGTTATACATGTTGCATCAAGATGAGTAAATATCATATGCTACCTCCATAAAATTTGCTCTTTTCTTTCTGAGCTAAATCTATCCACAGCTGAGATAGAGAGAGAGAATCAGGAGATGATGGTGTGTATGAAGTTTGAGGTCTATTGATTCCTGTGACCTGATATGCTCTATGACTTAAGAAAACTGAAGTTCTCTTGTTAAATGCCCTGGGTTTAATTGTGATTTCTCTCCCTCCCTCCCTCCCTTCCTCCCACCCTCCCTCCCTTTCCTCCCTTTCCTCCCTTTCCTCCCTTTCCTCCCTCCCTCCCTCCCTCCCTCCCTCCCTCCCTCCCTCCCTCCCTCCCTCCCTCCCTCCCTCCCTCCCTCCCTCCCTCCCTCCCTCCCTTCCTTCCTTCCTTCCTTCCTTCCTTCCTTCCTTCCTTCCTTCCTTCCTTCCTTCCTTCCTTCCTTCCTTCCTTCCTTCCTTCCTTCCTTCCTTCCTTCCTTCCTTCCTTCCTTCCTTCCGAATTCCTTCCGAATTCCTTCCGAATTCCTTCCTTCCGAATTCCTTCCTTCCTTCCTTCCTTCCTTCCTTCCTTCCTTCCTTCCTTCCTTCCTTCCTTCCTTCCTTCCTTCCTTCCTTCCTTCCTTCCTTCCTTCCTTCCTTCCTTCCTTCCTTCCTTCCTTCCTTCCTTCCTTCCTTCCTTCCTTCCTTCCTTCCTTCCTTCCTTCCTTCCTTCCTTCCTTCCTTCCTTCCGAATTCCTTCCTTCCTTCCTTCCTTCCTTCCTTCCTTCCTTCCTTCCTTCCTTCCTTCCTTCCTTCCTTCCTTCCTTCCTTCCTTCCTTCCTTCCTTCCTTCCTTCCTTCCTTCCTTCCTTCCTTCCTTCCTTCCTTCCTTCCTTCCTTCCTTCCTTCCTTCCTTCCTTCCTTCCTTCCTTCCTTCCTTCCTTCCTTCCGAATTCCTTCCTTCCTTCCTTCCTTCCTTCCTTCCTTCCTTCCTTCCTTCCTTCCTTCCTTCCTTCCTTCCTTCCTTCCTTCCTTCCTTCCTTCCTTCCTTCCTTCCTTCCTTCCTTCCTTCCTTCCTTCCGAATTCCTTCCTTCCGAATTCCTTCCTTCCGAATTCCTTCCTTCCTTCCTTCCTTCCTTCCTTCCTTCCTTCCTTCCTTCCTTCCTTCCTTCCTTCCTTCCTTCCTTCCTTCCTTCCTTCCTTCCTTCCTTCCTTCCTTCCTTCCTTCCTTCCTTCCTTCCTTCCTTCCTTCCTTCCTTCCTTCCTTCCTTCCTTCCTTCCTTCCTTCCTTCGAATTCCTTCCTTCCTTCCTTCCGAATTCCTTCCTTCCGAATTCCTTCCTTCCTTCCGAATTCCTTCCTTCCTTCCTTCCTTCCTTCCTTCCTTCCTTCCTTCCTTCCTTCCTTCCTTCCTTCCTTCCTTCCTTCCTTCCTTCCTTCCTTCCTTCCTTCCTTCCTTCCTTCCTTCCTTCCTTCCTTCCTTCCTTCCTTCCTTCCTTCCTTCCTTCCTTCCTTCCTTCCTTCCTTCCTTCCTTCCTTCCTTCCTTCCTTCCTTCCTTCCTTCCTTCCTTCCTTCCTTCCTTCCTTCCTTCCTTCCTTCCTTCCTTCCTTCCTTCCTTCCTTCCTTCCTTCCTTCCTTCCTTCCTTCCTTCCTTCCTTCCTTCCTTCCTTCCTTCCTTCCTTCCTTCCTTCCTTCCTTCCCTCCTTCCCTCCTTCCCTCCTTCCCTCCTTCCCTCCTTCCCTCCTTCCTCCTTCCCTCCTTCCCTCCTTCCCTCCTTCCCTCCTTCCCTCCTTCCTCCCTTCCTGCCTTCCTAGTAGAAACAGTCACAGAAAGCATCACTCTGAACTCAAACACGACTGATTAAGCACCTGAACACCCACACTACATTGTAGGAGAGCAGAAGAAGTACAGCTACTTATAAGATTTTTATCTATGGGCCACTGAAGGAAACAGTGTAGCAGCATGAAAACTGGTTCACTGAACTGATTTCTAACCAAGTCATCCTGGGTCAATTACGAGTGTCCCATGGAAAGGGACATGTAATTGTGGGACCTGGTGCTTAATGCTGAGGCTTATGTGAAAGACAGAAAAATTCTCTAGTTTAAGACAATGGTGAAAAGAATCTGTGTTTTTCAAACTGAACATTCTTCCTTATTAAGACATGACATTTTCAATCTCCTAATCAACACTGTGTTAAGAGGCTTGAAATCATTTTATCCTTCTAAGCCTAGTGCTCAGTTCAATTATCATCATAAAAAGGAATGGCTTTTGTTCTACAGTTCACTGCAATTGGTTTCCAATAATTACCTTTGCGTCTTTATAGCTATCTAGTTTACAGAAAAGATCAGAGTGTACATAAAGTTTACATTAAAAAAAAAAGTTCAATAACTTGTTATCTGTAGATAACAATTTAGCCTTGTGTTCACTGCATATATTACGGCTTTTGTCACTTCTTTTCCCTCTGAATGACACGGTCAGCGGTTCATCACATTTGCACCTCAGAGGCAATTGTTATGCACTCATGTGTGAAAATAGCAGAGGCTATTTAGATTAAATTGCTCAAGATTGTCACAAAATGTTAAGAGACAAATCACAACATTTTGGTTGAAAAAAAGATTGTTGTTGCCTTCCACCTCACACGTTTCTGGCAAAAATACAAGTACTACAGAAATGAATTCTCGAGAACTCAGAATGAACTCAAGATTCATTCTGCTTAAAGAATGTAAATGTATTTTATAGCGAAAGGAAAAAAAAATGGCAAGAAAATATATTAGTTGGTTACTTGTAGCATTACTTAAAGTATCATAGACAAGATGTGTAATTATTGTTACAATATAATACAAATGTAGATTAAACATTTTAAAATATGACTATCACTTTAAAATTACTTGTACTAAGTATGATGTTACATCCAAAAACCTTAAAATGCATTGAATTAATAAATAAATGAAATTTAATAGTTTGGGACATTTTCTGCCCAAGTTAATTTTGATTTCCAAATAGGAGTATAGAATAATTGTGTTTTCTTTGATCCACTGCTTCAATCAATTTGCTGTTAACAGAGATTATTGGGAAAATGAGGATGGCCTTCACTAAATATGAAAATTAGAATACATTAGAATATGAGATATACGTACATCCAAACTGGCACTTTTGATGTAATACCATAGTGGAAATATAGAACACTTATCTTCAGGCAAATCTGTCCTTGAACACAGACTTTTTTCCATTTTCCTTGATGCTCAAGATTACATCGAGCAAATTAATGTAAGATTAGAAAAGAGGTAGTACTAAAAATGTTACATGATGAAAAGTGTATAAACAACACTTTTCCCTACAGTGTAGATGAGAGAAGCAAATCCAGTGGACTGACAAAAGAACATGCTCTTAATTCTGATTATTGAGAAAAAACACAAAAGGAGAGTTACAAATACATTAGGAAAACAGCAGAAGTACTTCACATAAATCACCACTAACATTTAAGTGCAATATACTGAGAAATAATAACCAAGTAAGTAGATCATAATCAAATGGACTAGATGATCTTGTAGGTCCTTTCCAACCTAATGAACCTATGAAATAATAATAATAAATGTTCAGTGTAACTATATCTTCCAGAGGTAAACTCCCACACCAGTGAAACTAGTGATCTTTGACTCTTGTAGTATGATCTGAAAATCTTTCTAACCATACAGTAGTTGGAAAAATATCATTACTGTAAATTCTATTTGATTATAACTTTAATTTGGGTTATTGTTTCAAAAGATAAGTAAAATACCATCTTTAGTTCATCATTCCTATCATAGGAACAATGGATATAAAAAAGCATACAGAAGTAAATTTTAACAATATTCTCTATTTTTACATGCCCTGTTACTGTATATGTGAATGCAGATCAGAGATGCAGACTTAACAGACAAAAGCATCAAAGGCAGATACAGATCTGCGTAAGTACACTTGCACACACACACACACACACACACACACACACACACACACTGAAAATGCAGCTTCTGTCAGTTTAGGATAAGTGCTTTAACAAAGCTGGAGGATGCCCAGAATCACTGCACTTGAAGCTGCATCAGCTCTGCAGTGTACTGGACCTATTTTCTCTACAGGATTTCTGGGGCATGCCAGCTCAGCACACTTAGTGAAGCTTCAAAGGGTAGTGCAGGCTGTATGCTGAGCAGTGTCAATGACTTTGTCTCCACAATAAGCACAGACACGCTTTCTCTGTAACTGCTCCACAATTGCAAGTTGGATCCCAGGGACTGCACCCCACTTCGGGGCATGCCCTTTTCCATGACTGCCTTGCTGTCAAGCAGCATCCTTCATCCTCTGCCTTTGACCGCTGGAAGCGTGGCAAACCAGTCCTATTTTCTGCAGGGAGGAACTTCAGGGCAGAAAGAGATTCCCTGCAGCTCTTCATCTCTAAAGTATTCCCACAGAAAGCAGACACAATTTGGCTATCTGTTTCCATGACACAAAAAGAAGAAAAATACTGTATAAATATGTAAAAGATTCTTTATCTCATGGAGTGCAACTCTATCCTATGTGAGGAACAGAGAAAGCTTTCAGAAAATAAATGAGAAAAATTACCAAGCAGTCTGTGGACAGTGAGACATTCCTTGGTTTCTGAACATTATTCTTCTGAATAACTCACGTTATTTTTGGGATGTATTTTAAGGAAATCTCTACTTGGCAGCATGCTACGTATAGAAATTCTCATTTGATTCCCTTAAAGATCATAACTAAAGTTCATTTTGTAATTAAGATTTTTTTCTTCCAAATATCTCTAGGAAAGAATAACAATAAACTTACAAAAATAAGCATAACTTAAGTATTTATGTGGCAAATAAATCATTATTTACTATTGTGTTACTGATAAAGATATGTTTATCTTAAGAACACTGACAACCAAGCAAGAAATAAGCATTCAACATATTCTGTGTTAGATTTTTTTATTTTAACTTAACAAATGTAAAATATTCATATAAACGAGCACAAAAAACAACCAATAAATTTTCTCTATTTAAGTGCTTGCAGGAGTGTGACATGATAAAGATGTGTATTTTGAGTTTCTGGCATAATTTGTGACTTAGATGACCTAGGTAGTCAGATAGGTAGATGCTTTTTCAGCCTGGAAAGTCAACAGTGTTTGAATACAATGCTGTTTTCTTATTCTTTCCTGACATTTGTTTCAGAAATTGGTTATACTTAATTATCACCTAGTCCGTAGACTGAACTCTGATTCATACTTCCTGACTAAGAGGAATACAAAGCAGAAAACAGCTGAGTGATGATTCAAAATAACCAAAATGTAAACCCATAGTAGTATTCTATTTACTTTCCATATTTTACATGAGAATTAATGTCTTTAGACAAAAAGAGATATGTTCACATCATTAGCATTCCTTAGCAAATCCTTTTTGTTCAATGAATGTTTGAATATCTAATTAATGTTTTGTTTCTTTTGGGACTCACAGGACTTTACAATTACCTCTTCAAATGAAAACTGAACAAGTCTGAATATCAAAGAAATTATGGAAAAATACTTTTTTAATATCTTACAAAAATGTGTTTATTAGTAATTGAACTAGAAGCAGTCATTTCCTCTCTTAGTGAAAGTATACAATATTTCAGAAGCTACTGAAGTCATATAACTACTGTGTTAACACAGTAGTGTGGAATTTTTAATTTAAACAAACCTTCATTTAAAATACTGTTAAAAGGAAGAATCACAAGTTTTAACTGACTGCACTGTGTGCGCTGTGGAGTAAGCACTCATCTTTCCTCAAAAAGATATAAGATAAATGCACAAATTAGTACCATATACCAAAGTGCAATTTTTCTGATGGAAGACAAGAGTAATCTGAGGGCTATGAGGATACTCTCAGCCTCATTATCGGTAGGGATCATTCTGGCTGGAGAAGATAATGCTCCAGGGAGACCTCCTTGTGGCCTTTCAGCACCAAAAGGGACCTACAAAAAAAAAGATGGAGAGGGACTCTGTCAGGGCAGGTACTGATAGGACAGGGGGTAATGGGCTCAAACTATAAAACATCTTAAACTAAAACAATGTGGCTTTTGGTACACATGTATAGAACATTACTGTTTTCTGTATCTTCTACTATTGTATATGTATAAAAAGTCAGTAAGATTCTTGCTTAATAGTAATCGTTTCGGATGGTTTATCTTTTCCTGTAGGAGCTTGGGAATGTTTCCTATATAGAAACTCCAATGTTCAAATTTTGCAGTACAATCTGTTCATTTTCCTTCTTCTAATCATGTCTGTGTACATACACACTCATTTAATTAGTGTATTTGTACAGACTCAAACAAAGTATGCATTCCTACCGGAAGACAGAAGACTAAATCTAGAAATCACTAAATTAAAGCAAATAATTTAATTCATTGGGAACAAGGCCATGGAATCACTGGCATAACTGTGCGATACAAGCCAATGCCCTATTATTTTGTCCAGTATGTTTATGGCATAGTATACATAAGTATGTTTTCAGCATATTTTACTTACTTGTGTGTATAGTTTTACATCCATACTTTATTTACAAAGGTTGCTACTACAAGCACAGACAATACAAAAAAAAAAAAAAAAGTATTATATGGTTATCACGAAGTAACCTATGAAATTCCTTACTTCTATACCAAGTAATTTTATTTCCTTTAGAGCTCTCTAAAATTTTTGCTATTCCCCTCTGATAAAGTTTGCTTCTGTACTTTCAGCCTCACCCAGGCAAAAATTCCTGATATTTAAGAGCAAAAATGTGGTCAAGCAGATGTTATTTAGGAACAGTAGAGGATCAGAAAATTGTTATAATTTTCATCATCAACCATAAGATTGGCATGCAAGTCTGTGCTGTTGTGGATACTAGAATTTGGTAATCAGTATTTGGAAAGGAAAAATCAGTTTCTATACCTTCTGGAAGATGCTCAGCACTGTATTTAAACAGCTTGAAGAATACTATTTTATCACAGATTGCTCTGATCTAACTGAAATTAAAACACTGAGGAAAGGGCATGAAGCTATGACAGGGAAGGGTCAGGTACCGTATCAGAAAAAGGTTCTATAGCTCTTCACCAGAAGGTGGTCAGACACTGGAACATTCTCCCCATGACAGTGCTCACAGCACCAAGCTGCTGGAGTTCAAGAAGCATCTGGAAATGTCTGCAGACCTCTGGTCTGATTTTCATTTGGGACTCAATGATCTTTATACATCTCTTCCAATTTTGGATGTTCTATTTTAGTTTAGTAGTACAGTGGCTGACAGCTCAGAGTCCACGTGCTATTAAGCCACTGTGAAGAACAACAGATACAGAATCCTGAACTGAACTGCACCAGTCTTAATGATGTCTGACAAAGTTTTTGAATAAATCTGAATGTACTCTCAACTGTATTCTGCTCAGAAGCTATAGACAAGTCTACAAAGTAGCAAGAAACTGCAATGAATAGCCCAATACTTAAAAAATATGCATACACAATTCAGTACTGCTTATGTGATGTTTCATGCTGAGATATAGGCCTGGAAGAAGGCCAAGTAACACAGTTTTGCATCCTCGTCATGGCTGATGAGACTTGTAGTAGAACTCATCCTTGAAGTTAACTGAACATAAGATGCTATCAGCTCTTTACCAAGATTTGGTCTTCTGTGAACAAAGACATAGAGGTAACAAACCCTTTAGCAGTGTATGTAGATACTGACCATACATCATGTAGTAATTAGTCTTCCACTGGAAATTAAAAATAATACACAGAGATACAAAAACTCCATTAAGAAGAGAGACATTTTGTATCAAAAATCATATAGAATGCTTTGGTCAATTACTATTATTTGGGTACACTGATGAACTTACTTCTTCAGCTTTACTCGTATTACTAGAAATATGCAGATCTAGTTCAGCACCCCTTCTGCATGAATCTTTATCAGGAACTGTAAAAAGAGCCTAAACAGGCACAGAGCAACACAGAAATTTTGTATGAATGCTCTGTGATTTTAAAACTGTCTTTAAAAGGTTTTCACTGAGGAAAAAGAAAAGAATTATGGGGTTCATAACTTAATTACAGCTGTTAATTTGCATCACTGAGGTGACTCTTTTACATGGCATGTAGCTCTTTAAGAAAGTATTTCTGGAAGAGTGCAAATAATGTGGATGTCTCTCATGAGTCAGAAAAGAAAGATTGTTTCCTGAGAGAGTGCCAAGACAGATGGGATTTGCGAATGAAATAGTGGTGCTGACAGAATTTGCCCAAGCAGATGTAAGTTACTTCCTGGGAAACAAGAAGATGTTGAATGAAGTGGGATCAATGTCAACACCTGTTAGAATGGCCTATCTGAAAAGGTGCTTGGATATACATTATGTTATATGGTGACAGCTTACAGACAACAGTGTTATTTATTGGTTAGAAGTCAGCTTTGTCCATGGAGAGAAGTCTACGAAGAAGATGGAATGGAAGAAATGTACATAGCAAGAATCAAGCTGGTAGATGCAAACTATCAACCACTACATTGCATCAGGGGGAAATACAGCTAATACAGTTTTAGTTACTACTCTTATATTTACGAGAGTAAATATTTCTAGAATGCTTGTGTTGCAGAATAGTTTCTCTAAAGTATGAGGGAAATTTTTTTATTTATTTTTCTGATAGTCTTCAAGCACATTTCCTTTGGTTACATAGGAGGAACTGCAGAATCAGATAGGTTATTTAGACACATTGGTGACATCTCTGCTATGCCTATGAGAAAGAGTGATGAGCAATTTCCTGCTGGGTCTTGGACTGAAAGCCAATCTAAACCCTTAACACCTAACTAGCAGAGTAAACATTAAATGATTTCTGTAAGGATAGAACATTGTAATGAATATTCAGTAATAGCAACTTTGACTTCAGTGTAGCTAATGTGTAAATGAACTAGAGCAGTTTCACATCTTTTAAGTTTGTGGGGACTCATTTTTATCTCTCAGAGAAGACAAAGAAAAAAAACAAAAAAAGCAACAGAGGGTACAAATATTCAATTTTCCGTTTTCTCAACACATGAGGGTGAGACAGGAGTTCAGAATGCAGTGGGATAATTTGGTAATTTGAATCAATTTATGTCTGAAACATGATATATGTGCTATTCAGTAGCATACATTTTGGTTCACACCTGTGTGTCCATGGAGTAAGAGAAAGCATTGGGACATAAGTAGTTTGCTCCAGAAGTAATGCCTCCTACTACAACAGATACAAAGAGTACAAACAATTGTATGTTAGAGAAAATTCTCAGCTATAAAATACTATTATATTATGCATCCACCACCATTAGTTGATTTGTGCAGATGATCTCATCAGGACACTCTTCATATCATCATACGCATGGTTGTCTAGAAAGTGGCTTGTCTTTCAGCAGTGGCAACAGCAATAGGATCAACACCATCACCCACCACCACACCGTGCTCACATCCACTACTTGATCCCCATAAATGTTCAGCAGTGTTGATGAAATGTTAGTGGGACCAATTTTTTATGCATATAGGAATTCAGTAACACATATTTGCTTCACGTGTACTTCCATGTCAGATGCTATTTAGTCAGACTGCCCCTCTGCTGCTAACCATCAGATGGTAACAAAATGTACCAGAATATTGGTGGGAAGGCTTGAACTCTACTGTCATACCTCCAACATCCACCTCTGATGTTCCGGACCACTTTAATAAAACTGGAAGCATTACCTTCAGAGCAGCCATCATAGTAGTCATTTCTAGATGCTGTAGGCATCACACTGGGGTTCTACTTTCATTTAAGATGGAATAACAGTGGAGACAAAGATTCTGTTGATTTTATCTCCTTGGATGAGCTAAGAGTAAAACAGATATTGTTCTCTACAGTAAAACATCACAGAAGCGATAAGGAAGATTCTATGCCATTCAGAGAGCAAGCTATGTATTTCCAGTATATCACCATACAATGAGATACTGTCAGATAATATTTGCAGGTTGAAATGTTATCAGATATTTAGACCCCACCAGTCTTGCAGAAAACAAAACAAAACAATAAAAAACCAACAAGAATATCAATAAAGTGTATTTGTATATTAAGAAATCTCATTATCATAGACAATGCTCACCCTATCAGGACTCAAACAGAATTTGTGAATTGTTGAATTTGTGTTAAAAAGTGTGTACAAGAACAGATACATGTAAATAGCATGTAATTGAGTTTATATATAACAGGAACAGCTTTTATGACTCTGAATAGAAGGAATCAGCAGATTTGCTATGCAATACCTTTCAACGTGTACTATTTATAGTGCTATATATTTGTTCAATATTTGTTGTGCTTAAGGGCAAAAAAGAAAGTACTCTCGCAAAATTGACTGGAATTTAGTCATACTTTTACCACAGATTTGCTTGCAAGAATCTTGCTTATTTACTTCGTGAAAATTCTTAAACATTTCTGAAGAGTTTTTTGTTTTTTTTTAAACTGATATTATGGTAATAAAGTTTCAAAATGCATTAAAAGGAGAAGCGTGCAGTAGTTCTACATAGTACTGCTCAACTTGTATTTCATTTTTTAGCATTGTTATTGGTGTTAATATTAGCAAGACTGTACTTCTACATACTTGGACAATTATGCATTATTTTTTTAACATGAGAGGTGTGCTGCTGGACCTTGTTTTTTCAAAAAAAAAAAAAAGAACAATTGACTGAGGATTTGAAGGCTGTGGACAGCCTTGTCTGCAATAAGTAGGACTGCATCTCTGGACTTCAGGAAAGACAACTTTGATTTACTTGGAGAAATCCCATGAATTAAAGCATTGGAAGGCAAGGGGGCCAAAGAGAGTTAGTCAACATCCAAGCACAGCTTCTTCTAAGCTCAAGATCAGTGTACCCCTAGGAATAAGAAATCAGGCAAAGACGGAAAAAGATCCACATGGATGAGCAAGAAGCTTTTGTAAAAACTCAAACGGAAGACATTTTACATGATGTGGATGAACGTTCTAGCCACTTGGAAGGAATATACGACACGCAATGATGCAGCAATGATGCAACAATTAAGGCGAAGGCCCATCTGGAATTAAATCTGGCAAGATTTAATAATAATTTAATAATAAATCTCTCCATCAAGGACACCAAGAAGGGCTTCTTTAAGTATAATAACAGCAAAAGAAAGACTAGGAAAATTGTAGGTCTGCTGCTGAAAGATGTGCGTGCCTTGATGATAGAGGACACAGAGAAGATGGAATTACTGAATGCATTCATTGCTTCAGTCTTCATGGTAAAACTGATCTTCAGGAATTTCAGACCCTCCAGAAGGTGGGAGAGAAAGTCTGGAGGAAGGAAGACTTCCCTTTGGTTGTCAAGGATCCATTGAGAAAACATCTATGCAAACTCAATACACATAGATATACAGATTCCAACAGGACGCACCCTCAAGTACTGAGGGATCTGGAGAAGTGACTGCTTAACTATGCTTATCTATGAAAGCTGGAGGTTGGAAGATGTGCCTGAGGACTGGAGGTAAACCAGTGTCACTCCAGCAGTGAAAAACGTCAAGAAAGATCTGGGAAACTACAGACTAGTCAGCCTCACCTCCATCCCTAAAAATGATGGTGGAACAACTTGTTCTGGATGTCATCTTCAAACAAGCATAAGAGAATGTGGTTATCAGAAGTAGCCAACAGGCTTTCACCAAGGGGAAATCACACTTGACCAAGCCAGTATTTTTCTATGATGTCATGACTGACTAGTAGATGACGGGAAAACAGTTGACATTGTGTACCTTGACTTGAGCAAGGCTTTTGATACTGTCTTCCACAGCATCTTTATTGTTATGAAATGTGGGATAGATGAATGGACAGTTAAGAGGATTGAGAACTGGCTGACTGGTAAAGCTCAGAGAGCTGTGATGAGCTGCACAGACTCCAGTAGGAAGACTGCAGCTAATGGCGTTCCCTAGGGGTAGGTTGTGAGTCTGATCTTTTTTAACATCTTCATTCATAACCTGAATGATGGGGCAGAAAACATGCTCAACAAGTTTGCTGATGATACAAAGCTGGAAGGTGTGACTGACATACCAGAAGGCCTTGCTGCCATTCAGAGATCTGGACAGGCTGGAGAGTTGTTCTAAGAGGAACCTTATAAGGTTCAGCAAGGGCAAGTGAAGAGTCCTACACCTGGGGAGGAATAACCATATGCATCAGTACAGGTTCGGGGCTGACCTGCTAAAAAGGAGCTCTGTGGAGGATGACCTGAGTGTCTTGTTGGGCAACAGGTAGACCATGAGCCAGCAGTGTGACCTTGTGGTCACGAAGGCCAATGGTATCCTAGGGTGCATTTAAGAGTCTGGCCAGCAGGTCGAAAGAGGTGCTCCTTCCCTTCTACTCTGTCCTGGTCAAGCCATATCTGGAATACTGTCTCATGTTCTAGGCTCCCCTGTTCAAGAAGCTGTTTCTCCAGAAACTACTGGAAAGAATCCAGCAGAGAGCTACATATATGATTAGAGGCCTGGAGATCCTTATGAGGACAGGATGAGGGACCTGGGACTGTTCAGCCTGGAGAAGGCTGATCTTAGCAACATCTCTAAAGGGCAGGAATCAAGTGGATGGGGACAGGCTATTTTTTGCCTACCAACTTGAAAAGAAGCAATGAGAATGAACTGGAACACAGGAAGTTTCATATGAACATGAGGAGGAACTTTACTTTGAGAGTATAGAATATACTGCAACAAGCTATCCAGGTATTCAGGACCTACCTGGACACTTTCCTGTGCAACCTACACTAGGGAAGTTGCTTTAGCAGAGGTTAGACTAGATTATCTCTATAGATCCCTTCAATCCCTACAATTCTGTGTTAAGTATTTTGACTTCAAGGTTTGTTTCCATTTTCCCAATAAGTATTAAGCATTAAACCTGTTTGTACAAGTCATTTACTCAACTTACCATAAAGCAACAAAGGACTGATTTAATAATAATTGATATATGTTTTCACTCATATTTCCTTTAGAAAATTTTATCAAAGGAAGCTTTGGCCCTCTTTAAATATCTTCTTTTTTGCGCTCTATGTGCATACAGATGCGTGCTTAATTTGTAATAAGATTGAGAGTATATTTCTGTTCTGAAGGACTGGAGCACTTGTATTGGATATCACAATTAGGCTTGGCTGTCAAGTATATGGTAATAATCTTAAGTGCTATACATTGTGTAACAATATGTATAATGCTTAATGACCTCAGTATTTGTCAGAGGCTGAGAGCACTGAAATGGCCTGAAAAAGAATCACATTTCACATACATCATTTATATATATATATATTTTTCCCCTCACAGTAGAACAAACTTTCAAACAATCCAGTGTCTGTACCAAAATGTTTTTCTTTTTTAATTTATCCACATACAGGGTAAATGTGATGGTTGGCTTCTAAGATTAAAAGACAGATGTGATGCAAGACAGCTTTGAATATCAAGTATATTAAAAATAATTGCACGTACATGAGCAGGATCTCCTGGCTGCTTAACATGAAGGTTAGTGAAGAAAAAAGATTTTTCCTCCACTGGTATTGCAGGTTTTTCACAGCTCCTGTTCTACTGTAAGCCAAGCACATTCTGTCCCGATATCTGTACTATCATGTTTTCTGTTTTCATTATTCCTGTCATGAACACATATAACACAACTGAGAGATGCCAAGAACACAGGAACAAAGCAGAGACCTGTATACTGATATGTCGTTACTATACTGTTAAATTCTTAGCATGACTGTAAAATAATATTGGACTCATCAACCAGTCCTCTCTGAGACAATGCCCAGGCACAATTTGGTGGTTTGCTTGGTCCAGGGACTTCTCCTTACAAGCAAACTGGATGCAGTCCCTATGTTTTGGGACAAAAGAGCATTTATCCATATAAAAATATACCATGCCAAGGCAGCTGGCAGGAGAGACAAATAATAGTTACAGACATAGCCATAGATTCTAGACAATGAACATCATGCACTCCCCATGTCACTATGTCTATTTGGATTCTGCACCCTTAATCTTAGCTTTGGAAGGTTAGTGTGTTATGTGCATCAATCCAAAAGTCAGCAAGATTTAAGCACTACTGCAGGTTTTATGTATTTATTTTTCACTAAGGTAAACAGATTAAAATCAACCCAATTCTTTATTAAGTCAATACTTTGTTATAAAATTTATTTCATAAAAAAAAGTGTTCTGTGGGAGTCATAAATGATTCTGTAAAAATTATGTCAAACTTTTCCTAATTCCCAGAAATATTTTAAGATGAATTGATGTAAGAGGCATGCTCCAGCCTGAGCATTGCATGTCGTTTGTTTTGTGACATTCAAGGCTGAAGATAAATCCCTGAATGTCAGGGAGACATTCAGGATGCTGTGCAGTAATGTCTGCAGAGAGTATTTGACCTTCACAGTAGTATTTGCTGGGGGCATTCTGGTCTCTTGAATGCTCAGAGGAAACCACAAAAACCTGTGGATTGTTTTGGCAGAACATGAAGTCTAGAGTTGAACAATTTTAGGTTCCAACAGAGCTTGAAATGCAGTTGAGCCATTCCTTTTCAGCACAAAATACCAGTTTTTGCAACATCAGATGTTGGAGATCTACTCTTACTGACTCAGTGGATTTAGGATTAAGTTCCATAAAAATAATCTGGAATGGTGTAAACTTTCTCAAAACCCTATTTTTAATCTGTTAAATATTTCTAAGCATATCTATGCATATGTTTTTCTAACATCTCCAAGTTCATTATATTTGTCATTATAACCTTACCTAGGACTGCCTAAGCAGAAAAATTCATCATGACCTTCAGGTGCAGGTTTCTTATGGTATGGAGGAAAATAGATATTCTTTGCCACTTAGTTTTTATTCCCGTATTTTGCATGTTTTCTGAGACAATATAAATTTAAAAAATTTTTGCTATTGAAAATAGCAATATCTTCTTAGGCACTGATTGTATTCTTTTTCCATGCATAGTGATATTATTTTTACAGTAATTAAGTAAATTTGTGTTTCATCCTTCCTCACGAAAGTAGTGACTGTCTTTGAAGCAATCTGTTTGACTAAACAGATGCAAGTAGTGAGAACTATATGTTCTGAAGAGAGAACTGCCTTGCTATTTGAGCGTCTTGATATTTGACTATATGTATAAACTAAAGGCCTGCCTTCTTAACAATGACACACACCTTTGAATGACTTCACTCCAAGACACATTCTCTATCACACTAATTCCTATATTAAAATGTAGCTTGAATAATTTGTAAATTTTCTTAAAGACACCTTTTAAAGCATTCTGAACCAGTTAATACCCACAGCATATTTCTACAGTGCAAAAATCATGAGAATGTCTGCTTATGCTTTTGTAGTGTTCTGTAGCAGCTCATTTAAATATGCCATTAATAGAACACAAAATGTTTGATCAATTGTTTGCTTTCCTTCTCTACCATATAAAAGAGGCACTTTTTTTTTTTGGCTGGAGAATGTGAATATATAACTCTGAAATGCATCATGAGCTTCCAGCAGGAAATTTATAACTCATGCCTCCTTATCTGCAAGAAGCATGCTCCCATTATGGAATAGGTCAAGCATTCTTTTTGCCTAAACCACATTAGACTCTTTTTGAAGGCTGTCCTGGGGCTTAAGAAGCTCTTGCTGAAGGACTAGTAGGAGATAGTGGAAAGTTCAGAATATTAAAAAATGCAAAGGATAAGAAGCCTCATGGACAAAATCTTCCTGCACTGTACTCATCAACATACATCAGGGAAAATTCCACTGAATCCAGAGAATTACTCTGGATTTACACCAGAATAATTATAAGCAAACATGAACTAAGTTGGGAGAAAAGAACAGTATAAAATAAAATGCATTTAAATGTAATTGAAAGAAAAAACATCAGAGGATAAAATGTCACAGTGGTAGAAAGGAACAATTGTGCCATTGTTTAATTACAATAACAAGCAGATCGATGATAAATCTAATTTTGTCTCCAGTATGAATTAAGCCAAATATTCTTTTCTGAATTGTGAAAAAATGAAAAGAATATTTGGAATATCTATATTTGGAAGGAAAAGGAGTCAGTTTGCCCATGGAGATGGTATCTATCACTTCCAGTACAACTGAAAACTGTAAGAATGTGTGATTTAAAGCCTGTAAAAAAGATTAGCACCTCTCATTGCATTATAGCTTATAACTTAGAAGTCACAGCAGTCTTCAAAACTCAGAATATGAGATTTAAAATATGCTGCAGGCATCTTCTCAACAAATGCGCTGATTCCTTATGTTCCATTTCCCTTCTCCATGAGAGAACAGGTCGGGTGGGTAAATCGCTTCCACAGAGCAACCGAATTCCTTCAAGTGAGGAGCTGAACTGACGCGGCGGGGCATCACACGCTGCAATTACAAAGGCGACCCCTAGGGAGTGCTGCGAGAAGAGTGGGCAATTACAGTGTGTGCGGTAGTAATGGCGCAGAGTGGCAGTTTGCCTCGGCAGGGCAAGAAGGGAGCGCGGGCTATTCCTACTCACTTGTGAGATCGCTAATCTGCTGCCTTCCAGACCACAAATCTAACCATGTTGTCCACTAGGGAGAAAGCCCTTGTCAAAAATCATGAAGCTACCCAGACTGAGTGCCTGCCCAGAAATGCAGCTGATCAGGGCTCTGGTGAGTGATCTGTTTGGTATGGTGGTAGTGATCAAGGAGGAGGTGGAGAGATTAAGGAGCATCAGAGGGTGTGAGCAGGAGAGTACAGGACAGATGTGGACTAGTTAGGGTGTGTCCAGAGGAGCCATAAAAATGATACCTATGAGTACAGGCTTAGATACCTTCCCTATGAGTACAAGCTGTCATGCTCCAATTTAAAGGAGGAAGATGAGGTTCTTAGATTATGTGTATACCTGGCATGAGATTAAGAAGCAACAGTTCAAATGCAGGTCCGACCAGTTTATTTCCAATACTGACCAGGGAGATGGGGAGGAGGAAGGCGGACACTGTTACCAATAAGGGTGATGGGGAAAGATAGGAAAGAGGCAAGGATTTGTACAACGTGGGGAAAGTCACCAGCCAGGATCCTAGGGGCGGTCCAGTTGCAAGCGGCTCTGACAGTCCGAGGCAGAAGAGCAGGGGCGGCAGAAGCGGGGAGAACAGCAGCAGCGACGGGCAGCCCTGAGCAGCAAGCAGCTGTCCTGGAGAAGCGGCACCGGGTCAGCACGGGAGAAGCAGCGTGGGGAAAGTCCAGGAACAGCGTCAGTCAGCACCGGAGAAGCAGCGAACAGTGATCAGCTCGTGAGGGTTCAGATGGTAGAACACCTTGAAGGAGCGGTGAGGTCCAGGAGGAAGCAGCATGTCTCCGGCAGCAGGCCCAGGAGGGAGTTCAGCAGCAGGGATCAGCTCATGAAGCTTCTGATGGAAGAACACCCCCCACATCTCATGGTGATCGATCCTTCTTTTATCCTCAATTTTTCTTGCCTACATGACATCCCGTGCTAGGATGCCAGGCAAGCATTTCCTGAGATGCCTATCTCCCCACGGAGATGAGTACCACACAAAAGAGTGTTCAGCGGCCATTGAGCTGCAGCTTCTCTCTCTTTCATTGCCCCAGGACATGCCCATCTGCTTGTCCCTTAGACAAAGGATTTCACAACCCTTGGCCAGGACTAGCTTGGACATGTTAGGACATGTTCATCAGCAAACCTTGAGGCAATGGTATAAAATAATAGGCTCTTACACAGGCTTAGAGGGCCGATTCTGCTCATCCTGGAAAAGAGAAGGCTCCAGGGAGACCTGACAGTGGCCTTTCAGTATCTAAAAGAGTCTATAAGAGGGAAGGGGGCAGACTGTTTAGCAGGATCTCTTCTGATAGGACAAAGGGAAATGGTTTCAAACCAAAAGAGTAGAGAATTAGATTGGACACGAAAAAGAAGTTTTTTGCAATAAGAATGGTGAAACACTGCAACAGGTTGCCCAGAGAGGTGGTGGAAGCCCCATCCTTACAGATATTTAAGGTCAGGCTGGATGGGGTTCTGAGCAACTTGATCTGGCTGCAGATGACCCTGTTCATTGCAGGTGAGCTGAATTAGAAGACTTTTAAGGATCCCTTAAAGTCAGATCCCTCAAGGATTCTGTGATTCCATTATATGACTTCTACATTTACATGCATTTAATGGATGCCATTTGGAGCAAACTTTCCTCTGAACACTGCCTTCACACTTCAGTATTCTGTAATCCTTTCCTTATTACATTAAATCCTTTAAAAGTATTTAATGTAATATTAAGGATATGTACTCACGAAGTCAAAGGCTTTTGGCTACATAACTGTTCTAAAAATGTGCAGATGTTAAGATACTATGCTCTGTGTCAAGCTTGTGTGCAAGCCCCTGACTCATGAGCGTGATAACACACCTGCTTGTTTGTGCTTTTCCCTTGACTTGCCTTTGCCTTCCCGTCTCTTTGTTTTGTCTTTGTAAATGGGACAATATTAATTGCATTGACTAAATCTCCACTGATTGTAATGGAGAACTAGAGTTTTTGCATACCTGTGGGTGTCAACATGTAGAACTTCAGTAACTGTCTTAATTCCATAATGAATTCAATTCTAGCTGTCCATAGTGATGTCTAATTAAAAATAGTAAAAAATAAAAAAAATAGTAAAAAAGAATAGTATCAACTTATATAGTATATATAATTCCTAAGTGAGTAGGAATATATTTACTTATAGTATAGTAACAAGTGAGTTTAATGATTAGTTAATATTTGATCAGCTTTCATTATCTTATGGTGAAAATAATCTATTCTCTTATTAGAATTATGTTTTGATTAAAATTTAGAATCATAACCACCTAAAATTTTGTGTTTTCATAATGCAGAGATGAAAGGAGAATTCTACCACAACTTAATTATAATGATGGCAAAAATAGTGTTTAGTGATACAGAAAAGAAATTGGGAAGGAATAAAAGAATGAAAGAATACATGATGGTTAGGCAAAAACAAGATCATAAAGTTGTCAAGTTCTTTCTGGAAACCTGAGAAAAGTCAAATTGCATCAATTCTTCATGTCCCCCCATACTTTTTCCATTTCTTCTTCATGAACAACTAACTTCCTGAATACTGATTAGGCCCAATCACGATCCCATTAAAGTCAGTAGTAAAATTCCCACTAATTTTAGTGGGTCAATGGATGACCTCAAATGTGTGTTATTTAATAGATTGGTTTGTGGATATATTGCAAGAAAAAAAAAAAAAAAAAAAAGGAAGTTTCATGAAACTACAGAAAAGTAGTTTTTGCTTTGCAAAGCTATTTTTGCCTTAGAAATTCAGTTGTTCCAAATCATGGATTCTTTTTTTTTTTTTTTTTTTTCTGTATAATTAACTGAATTGTGAAATCACCGTTTCTTAGACAGCGCAGGCAAATACTGAAGAAAAGAATTTCCAGATATGTTTTTATTAGTATGAACAACTATTTACTAATTTTATTCACAAAAATTAGACAGCCTATAATCAGAGAAGCAGTTTGAGCAGATATTTCAAAGGCAGCCCACAAAATGAAGGAAATCATTAAAGTATTTTAATTTTTAAGAACACAAAAGCAAACACACAAAACCAACAACAGGCAAATATATTAAATACAGTGGATGTCTGTGGACAATTTAATGGGCAGGAAGAGAAAAAAAAAAAAAGCGGAATGAACTGGGTACTTTAAATATTAAATTATTACGCAGTTTTGTTACTGGGATGCGTATGTTTTCTTGGGTTTACATAATTAGTAGTGTTTTGGACTGCCTACTGAAAAATGCCCAAAAGGGAGAAACAGCATGAATTTACTAGTATAGCATCCTTCTTGTAGTAAGAGTTGCGTATATCTAATATTGTAATTGCAGTTTACAAATGAACTACACTTTGATGTTTTCACCATCTTTATGCAGCATTTATTATTTGTAAAAAGTGGTTTAAATCTTGTACTGGACATTTTCTAGAACCATTCATTTTGAGGGTCCTGGTGGATGAGAAGCTGGACGAGTCAGCAGTGAGCACTTGCAGCACAGAGGGCCAATTACATCCTGGGCTACATTAAAATGGGGTGGTGATTGTCCCCCTCTACTCAGCTCTTGAAAGGCCCCATCTGGAGTACTGCATCCAGGCCTGGGGCTACCAGCACAAGAAAGACACAGAGCTCTTGGAATGGGTTCAGAGCTGGACCACTAAGATTATCACAGGGAAAGAGCGCCTCTCCTCTGAGGAAAGTTTGAGGCTTTTTTAGCTTGAAGAAAAAGCTTGAGGGATACCTCATAGTGGCCTTCCAATACTTGAAGGGAGCGTATCAACAGGAGGGAGAAAGACTGTTTATACAGATTGACAGTGACAGGACAAGGGGAAATGGTTTTAAACTAAGATGGGAGATTTAGGTTAGATGTTATTCAGAAGTTTTTCATGGAGAGGATGGTGATCCACCAGAACAGGATGCCCAGAGAGGCTGTGGATGCCCCATCCCTGGAGGCATTCAAGCCAAGTCTGGATGTGTCTCTGGACAGTTTGATCTAGTGGCTGGGGACTCTGCCCATAGCAGGGTGGTTGAAACTAGATGATCTTTGAGGTCCTTTACAACCCAGGTGACTCTATAATTCTATGATTAGTCACTCATTTTGTAAGAAGGAGAATGTGACCTGATTATTTCCTCGAAGATTATTCTAACTAATAGTAGAAAGATGCAATGATGAATTTGACTTTAACTTCCAACTGGAAAGTTCATACTGTTGTTCTCTGAGACTTATATTTAGTAAGTATTTTGTAGATTTTTTTTTTTTTGTCTGTATGTGTCATTAGGTGTTTTGGGGACTCTCCAGAGCGAGACAAACTTAATGACCCATATGATACTTTATTCATAACTGGACTTCTTTTTTGTTATTTTCATAGCCTTTTGTCATGCATACTAGAATTCACCAAGTGAAAATATGAGGAAGTTGCTAGTAATTCACACAGTAATTTATGTTTATTTTGTCACACAATCTGCAAGTCATCATTTCCGCATGGAAGAAATGTCATTTGAATTTTGTTTTTCCCTTATGTAGATCAGCAGTCAGATAAGACACGGTATACATACAAACCAGAAGTGCATATGTGAGTGGACAAAGACCCTAACAATACAATCCCCCTGTACTCAGCTCTGGTACGGCCGCACCTCGAGTACTGTGTTCAGTTTTGGGCCCCTCACTACAAGAAGGACATTGAGGCCCTGGAGCGTGTTCAGAGAAGGGCAACAAAACTGGTGAGGGGTCTGGAGCACAAGTCTTATGAGGAGCGGCTGAGGGAGCTGGGATTGTTTAGTCTGGAGAAGAGGAGGCTCAGAGGAGACCTTATTGCACTCTACCACTTCCTGAAGAGAGGTTGTGGTGAGGAGGGGGTGGGCCTCTTCTCCCTGATAAATAACGACAGGACGAGAGGGAATGGCCACAAGTTGCGCCGGGGAAGATTTAGATTAGACCTGAGGAAACATTTCTTTTCTGAAAGAGTGGTCAGGCACTGGAATGGCCTGCCTAGGGAGGTGGTTGAGGCACCATCCCTAGTGCTGTTCAAGAAGCGTTTAGATGAGGTGCTAAAGGATTTAATTTAGTAGTTGGGTAGAGATAGTGATAGGAGGATGGTTGGACTAGATGATCTTATAGGTCCTTTCCAACCTTATGAACTTATGAACTTATGAACAAAGATTACAACATGTTATATAGTCTGTATATTGTAATTTTTTTGTGCTTTTTTATTTGTTTGTTTTGTTTTACTTAAAACTATTTTTCAGTGATTGGAATACATAGTACAATATCCTCTATTCCTGAATTTCCTCAGGCATAAAAATGCAATTACTCAACATCCTTTACATACATGCAAACATTACTTTCCCTAGAGATTCCTGTGGGAAATATTCTTTTCTTGCTTTACTTCAATCAAAATTGTCAGCCATGGCATGTTGATTACAGCATAAAAATAATGTCTCCACAAACCTAACTGAGCAGTAAAATAAGATAAGTAACATAGGAATATTTTGCTGATATGTTGTATTTACTGCTTCAGAGGAAGATCTGAGGAGAAGCAAACTAAAATCTTATGATGAAAGTCCCAAAATTTACTTACGATTTTTCAGTTGCCTGACAGAAAAGTAAGGAAAGATATACAGTAAATTAAATACTTAAGTTTTACATACTTACCAAAGCATTGTAAATAAAAAATTGAAATCATTTAGAAAATGTGTAATTTTATAAAATGACACACAGGTTAACTTCTCAGTGCTTTAAAGGTTTGACTGCTTTTGTATACAATACTTAACAAGAATGACTATTAACTTTATGTCTTCAAAACAAGTGTTAGTAAATAATGAGATTAGCATGCAAGCACTTCTTCAAAATGCAGTACGTCATGTAAGATCTATAGATAATGTCTGAGCATCTTCCCTGGTCAACACAAGAAAGATAGAATGCTGACACAGCATGATCTGTTGAATAAATAAAAAAGATGGAAAAGAAAAGGAACTCCAGTGGAGTAAATTTTAAGTATTTATGTGTAAATATTTCTTCACCTTTATTCTTTGGGCTTAACATTTAATCTACATGCAATCTGGTGTTAAGTATCAAAGCCAATAGATTCAACAGACATTAGCTTCTTCAGAATCTGGAGAATGTGTTAGGGATAGATATGGTGTAAATTAACATGTCAGCAGCAGGAGGAAAAAGTCAGAAAAAAGAAAATTTCATTTTTTAGTAGGAAAAAAATTCTGTTACTTGGCTATTCAGATTTGAGGGTCTTCTCTTTGCTTCATCTGAACTTATATTTACTAAAATTTGTGGACATTGTGGAAGATTGAAATCCATTTTAGGAAGTATAGCTGAATAGGGATCTTCTCTATGTAACACTACTGTGGTAAAATTGAAAAATAGTAGAAGAGGCGAAGCATACTAGCAAAAATAATCTTTAGTTAAGTCCTTGATTATTTTAAACAATGTCTGCAATTCTTCTGTTATTAGATTATATAAGATCTTCTTGGTAAGTGCTTCTGACAGCCTACCACTTATGTTTTTGGCTTGTGCAGTTGCTAGGGCACTCACCAGTTCAGGTACTCACCTGGTATTGCATTTATTTATGAAGAGTGAGTGGCATGTTTTGTCAGGAAGTTCTTGTGTACTAAATCCCAGCAACAGGAAGCAGGGAATAGTTGTTATCTAAAAACTTTCCCATATCTGACTGTACCTCTGTGTGTAGATACTCTGGTATTATTCAAACATAATAGAGCCAAAAAGTACATTGTTAGATGAATTTCTGCAATTTAGATAACACATATCATTCAAGGGAATTAAATAAAGAAGATATTAAGAAATAAGTTTACAATTTTTGCTACAAATACATACCTTTCTTCCTCTTCTGGCTTTGATTCAGTAGAGAAAGAGTTCTTCAATTCTACATTATTGGTTAAAAAAACCTATATTTTAAAATGGATTAAGGTACATGATGCAAATATAATACAAGATCATTTGATTTATACCAAGGAAAATGAAAATTAATAAACTGTACATCTAGGAACTTATAATCTGTTAGAAATAACCACAAAAGAATAAAATATGGCCTGTAATTGTGATTACTAAGTCAAATTTTAAAATGCTACAAACAATATTTTTTGAAACAAAAATAAAGTTATGTAAGGATACTAAAATTCATGTTAAAGAAATCATGCTCACTATTCGGTGTACTTCTGCCATCTTGGTATGAAGTAGCCACTAAAATAACTAAATCACATTTCTGTGAGATTAAAATCATTAAAACTCAAAATATATGCCAAAATCAAAGCACTAAGTCTTTCAGCTAATCACTGACTCGTAAGATTTATCATGCTCTATCTTATAAATGTCACTTCAATTTTGGCTCAAAGGAAAAAAATTAAAAGAGTTATGATTCAAGAATATTTTGTTTGATAGTATATATATATTTAAAATTTATTTTGTGTATTGACTTCACATTTTCTTTCCCTCTCTTTTCAGTTAGCAAGTGCTTTTATGAGTTATAACCTTTCCACTTCTAGCCGTGAGAATTATTTTACATGATTGATTGGTATAATTAGGCTGTCTAGGGTAGCAGTGGCAGTTCCTTGTGCTGCCAAGCAGGAGGGACCTCTGTGCTGAACTCTCACAGCCTGGAATGGCCAACAATGGGCCTGCCATGGAGAAGATGGGTCTGACCTTTGAGGAAGGTGGTGGACATGTCACTCAAAGAGCAGAGCAGATGACTATGAGCAGAAAGCAGCTGTTCATGTGCCTCTAATAGCTGGACACAAACTTATATTTCATAAGGCTCAATGTAAAGGAAAATGGTGAGACAAGAAGCATTGTGAATACAAAGGCTACAGCAGAATGGACTGGACTTCAGAGTTAAAAACTCTTGGCTTTCCTATTATGTCTCCTATTATGCCTTTGCACAGAGTATCTGTAAATATAAAAACATATTTAAAAAAATATAGCCATCAGTTATCTTCTATCCCAATTATGTTACCTTTTCTCTTTATACTCCAACACTGCACATCCTTCACATTAAGTTCTGTTTGGGTTAGAAACCTATGAGAAATCTGGAAAAGAAAAATATTCTGTTTCAAAGATAGAGAAATGGGTACTCTTTGAAAGAAAGAAAATTATAACCAAAATGATAGTCAAGTACCTCCCTCACCAATAAAATATTTGACTTTGTATCTAGACACGTCAATCATATATACATGCAATGATTGTCATACTTTCTCATCTGGCCTGCAAAACAAAATAATTCTAATTCTGCATATAAAAACAAATGATATTTCCTTGAGAAAAACAAATACAAACAAAAAGCACTATAACCTCTGTAAATTTTTTTTGAAGTTTTTTTTCAGCAGTTCTTAATTTCACTTGTCTTAGTTATTGTAGTTAAAAGCCATTACAAAGGTAAATCAGAAGAGGTGTTGTGTTTCTAAACAGCGGGTAAAACTAGCTGTAGTTCTTGATGCAATAATCAAATTAAAGATACAACTGGGTCGGAGAACTTGAATTTAAAACAAGAGCAGGATGAATCGATAGGAGTCTTGGAAACTAAATTGTCTGGAAGGAAGTAGCCAGAAATATGTGGAAAATACGTATGATCTTCATAATACTCCTTTTAAAAGTGCATATGTTGAAAATAGGTAAGAGTTATTAAGAAGCCAGATATTAAATATTTTTGAGTGATACAATCTTAGACAAAAAAATAAATTGATTTCTGTGTGTATGTTTATACAGATAATAACTGTAAACTGCCCCCTTAAAAACTGCTAGAAATTTCCATATCACAGCTGCCCAGAGTGCATAACAAGGAGAATATTAGTAATGTCCAGATGCACATAAATCTACAGGGATGCCTCTTGCCAAGAGCAAAATGAAAGGGATGACAGTGTCAATCACATCCAATAGACTATGTTAATTCTTTTCAAACAGTTTTTTCACTTTCGAAAATTGTGCTCATTAATAATGTATAGTCCAGTATGAAGGAGAAGGAATGTTGCCTCCAAAACTGATAGAATTCATTGTTCATCTCTATTCTCATCTGAACAATAAAGCCTCATTTCTGAAGGACAATTTTTCTTTTGTCTTTAGGACTGCGCTGAAATTATTTCAAACCTATTATACTAATTGGCCCCTTTGGTTTTCAAGTGTTTGCTGCAAATGCTGCACTTTAAGGGACTTCTTTCCCCCAATGCTTCCAACCCCCTCCTTTGTCTGAGTGGCATTTCTGGATTGTATGAGTAACTTAGCAAGCTTTTCAGAATTTCTGGGCGAGTGATGGTATAGAGTTTTTTCTCTGCTCCTCCACTCTGTTGTTCGAACAGCTGTCAGGAAGGTGGGCCTGTGGGCTTGCAGATATATTTTGAGACTAACAGATTGTAAACTCACACATGAGAACAGAATACATAGGATTTGGAAAGGTTATCCACCCCTTGGAGACTAATCTCCTAATATATTATTTTTGTCAGAAAGCGCCTCAGTTTCTTCTCAAACAATCACATTATTTTTGCTTCACAAATATTTCAGTCATGTTTATAACTGCTTGCTTATAAAAGAAGATGTCTTTTTATACTTGTGTGAATTCAAATTTTATTTACTTTCAGTCAATTCCTTTTGTTCTATCATCTAAAATGACAGCCTGTGTTTGAAACAGTGACTTCTAATGTTCTTGCCCCAGAGAACAACTGGATCAGCAAGAGATAGATCAGTGCACTTTCCTCCCTTGCTCTGATAGAAGAAACAGACAGAATAGGGTTGACTATCAAAATACTTAGCTTTTCAGATTGCTTGTCGCAGATAGTCCCTTTAGCTTTGCACCAAATGTAAAGGATGGCTCTTTTCAGTTCCTAGACAGACTTCTCTTTTCCACATACATCTATACACAAATATATGTGACACTCTACACAACTGGAACAGAAAGAGTTCAGATTTCATAGCCCCTTGATCTTTCCAGTCAGCCAGTGTGAAGTTCGGACTTTGAATATTTTTTAGATCTATTTACAGCACCACAGTGGGAAGAAAGGAGAAGAAATGTTTGCCAAAGCTGCAGCATGGTCGCTCCCAACCTCACAGTCTGTTTCCATTTAATAACATGGAATTGTCGTTTTGATCCCCTTCTCACATTGTTATTGTCTCACCATAGCCCATGGGAACTCATAGATCTTACTCTTCCTTTGATGCAGTGGTAAATTAGTGGTCAGGACACTTGTTCACACTTAAGAAAGATAAAATTGCAGGATTCTGTCTGTTTATTTTATTTTATTTTATTTTATTTTATTTTATTTTATTTTATTTTATTTTATTTTATTTTATTTTGTTTTATTTTGTTTTATTTTATTTTATTATTTCATTTCATTTCATTTCATTTCATTTCATTTCATTTCATTTCATTTCATTTCATTTCATTTCATTTTTTTCCTGACAAATGTCTTTTTTAATTTTGAAAATCTTCAAAGCAGACTTTGTATCTTGAAGAGGTATATTGTATGAAGTCTTGGGTCAGGAATTGTTTCACTGTATGTATTAAATTAACCCTCATAAAAGTTCTTTTATATCTTTTTTTTGTCTTTGTTTCATTATGATGTTTTTTTGGTACATATGCCTCAATTAATGCATTAGAAAATTTGGAGATGGTAAGTCTAGAAAAAGAAATAGCTAAGGTTAAATGAAAATTAATTTTGAAGATCCCAGTTAGAAAGTAAATATAGAGCTCACCAGAAAGCAATTAGTGAAAAGGGACTTTCAAACATGAGGAAATTATGCAATGTCTGGTATTTTTGGAAACTATCCAAAATCATTCTCTCCTGGCTTTTAGAATTTATCCTCAGTGCAATCTCAGAAGATATGAAGTTACAGAAATTAGTTTCATTATTTATTTTTATATATGAAAAATCAGAATAGAACTTTAAAATTTTCAATTTTGAAATGATTATGGATAGAATTACGTGAAGCTTGGATACATTACTTTCTTTATTAACTTGAATAACATAAAAAAATAAAACCTGGGAGATAGATATAGTACACGATTTACAGACTGCTTAACTCTTATGCAGGGGAAAACAAAAACACGGGAGTAAATCCTTGATTCACCATAGCTACACTGGGTTGAATAAGTCTTTTCAACAGAGGATGTACCAATGTCCAGTGGTTTAATGGGCCAGATCAACCCAGTTCTGAGACAAATGGGATGAGGGGACCCACAGACACCCTGCGAAAGGGGAAGGGTAAAAAATGAAAGGGCAGGGAGATGGGCCTAAAAACAAAACAGTGAGGAGGAATGCTAATCTAATAAATAAGATATTGGAATGCAAAATAACACAGTATAATACAATATAATTGGAATTGAAGCTAATAAATCAAATCAAATAAAATGAGAGAGGGTCTGAAAACTGAAGGCCTTACTCTAATGCTGAGGGTGAGATGGCTAGGGAGCTTACATGCTGCTGGGATGAGGGGAAAGGGAAAAATAGAGCGATCTCATGAATTGCCAACAGTTTTGTCTTTCCCTCTGAGTGGAAAATGGAAAAACAAATAATGCAAATTCCTCTGGGGTATGTAGTTCTTCTCTTCTGAGACAGGTATACCTTGGAACTATCAATGATCTACAGAACAGGAGCATTAACTCTTTATCTCCCAGTGCACAACATGATGATATGATGTGGAACACTGATAACAAAAATCATTAAACCATAACAGAGTGAGAATAGAGAAGGAAGATCAAGAAAATGCTTGAAACCAGTTCAGGACAATCTATTTGTGAAAACCAAACACCAAGCATGCCTGAAATTTCTCTCTATTGTGGATTCCAGAAGTCTTTTTAAGGCATTAGTAATTTTCTCTAATTGATTATTAATTAAAATATTGTTAACTTTCAGTTAAGACTTCAGCTGATTCTTCTGGGTCTTAGAAATAGAATTTTGGTATGCTTTTGGTGAATTTTTTTCACGACATGACCTCTGTTATGCCTTTCTTTTTGCTTTTTCCCTATACAGTATATTGGATTTACAGATCAAAGGTCAAGTTCTTCATCAACTTACAGAGACTTTTTGTGATAAGTGCATCAGTTCAAGGACTTTGCATAATCAGATAACATTACTAAATGAAGTTCACAATGTAAGTTTGCTTCCACATTCAGACTGTCTGCCTCAAGATTTATATATGTCCTATACATAGGACTTCAGGGCCCATATATTTCCAATGACATTTTATCCAAATTATCCTAGGATAATTCTACTTATGGTTTTCCCACTCAGGCAAATATCTCACTTCCAAGCTACATTAGACCTATCTGTGTACAATGAGTTCCACATTTAAAAACTATGGTGAGCTTTGTGGAGAGTTGCAAATAACAGGAAATATTTTATTTTGCAGTTCATTTTGCAGAGTCCCCAGCCACTAGATCAAATTGCCCAAAGACGCATCCAGACTTGGCTTGAATGCCTCCAGGGATGGGGCATCCACAACCTATCTGGGCAGCCTGTTCTGGTGGATCACCACCCTCTCCATGAAAAACTTCCTAATAACAACATCTAACCTAAATCTCCCGTCTTAGTTTAAAACCATTCCACCTTGTCCTGTCACTATCAACCTGTATAAACAGTCTTATCAAACTGTATAAACAGCTAGACAAATGCAGTTCCCTCAACCTTTCCTCATAAAAATAGTGCTCTATCCCTGTGATCATCTTAGTGGTACTCCTCTGGACCTATTCCAAGAGCTCTGTGTCTTTCTTGTGCTGAGGGCCCCGGGCCTGGATGCAGTACTCCAGATGGGGTACTGTGGTCTTTGTAGGTATTTCTCTAAATGATCCCTGAAAGAGATTTTTTTTCTCAGAACAATTCATATTATTTAACCTGATAATGTCAGATATTTTATCAGAATAGACTCAGAAGCATATCTTAGAGGAATCAATTTAAAAGGGAATAACCAGTAATTGAAGAATATACACTGTACCGACCACACTGAACGCATCACTTAAAGTAAAATTCATTTGATGGCTTTGTTAGGAAATTCATTACAGAAGATAATAATGAGAGTTTACTATTACAGAAAACAATTTACAGTTTCCATCGAATACTTGCTTGGAATAGTCAAGCTTTACTGGCTGACTGGCAGAATTCAGAGGGTTTTTAGTTGTGGCACAGAGTCGAGTTGGAGGCCTGTACTTAGTGGTGTTCCTCAGCGGTTAGTGCTGGGTCCGGTCCTGTTAAATGTCTTCATCAGTGACCTTGATGAGGGGATAGAGTCCACCCACACCAAGTTTGCTTATGATACAAAGCTGGGAGGAATGACTGCCACACCGGAAGGCTATGCTGCTGTTCAGTGAGACCTGAACAGGCTGGAGAGTTGGGCAGAAATGAACCAGATGATGTTTAACAAGAGCGAGTGTAGAGTCTTGCACCTAGGGAGGAATAATTGCATGCACCGGTACAGGTTGGGGGCGACCTGCTGGAAAGTGGTCTCCTCTGAGGAGAGGGACCTTGGTGTTCTGGTGGATGACAGACTGGCCATGAGCCAGCAGTGTGCCCTAGTGGCCAAGAAGACCAATGGGATCCTGGGGTGCAATAAAAAGATCTTGGCCAGCAGGTCGAGGGAGGTGATCCTCCCCCTCTACTCTGCCCTGGTGAGGCCTTACCTGGAGTATTGTGTCCAGTTCTGGACTTCCCAGTACAAAAAAGACAGGGATCTCCTTGAAAGAGTCCAGTGGAGGGCTACAGAGATGATAAAGGATATAGAACACCTCCCTTATCAGGAGAGGCTTAGAGACCTGGGTCTGTTCAGCCTTGATAAAAGACGACTCAGGAGGGATATGGTCCATGTCTATAAATATCTAAGGAGTAGGAGGCCAAGGGATGAGGCTGAACTCTTCTCAGCAGTGTGTGGCAACGGGACAGGGGGAAATGGTCATAAGAGGCATAGGAAGTTCCACACAAATATGCATGGGAATGTCTTCACAGTGAGTGTGGTGGAGCACTGGCACAGGCTCCCCAGGGAGGTGGTGGAGCTTCCTTCTCTGGAGACATTCAAGACTTGCTTGGATGTCTACCTGTGCAGCCTGGTCTAGTGAGCTGTTTTGTCAGAGGGAGTGGACTCGATGATCTCTAGAGGTCCCTTTTAGCCCCTACAATTCTGTGATTATGTGATTTATAGAAGTCAACTTTATAGAAAGTCAGAAAAATGTGGACTTAAAAAAAAAAATGGATCTTACTACAGTAAGAAATCCATGCATAAACAAAATGAAAATATTTTAGAATAAATGAAAAGTAGTTTTGCTCTCAAAAGGAATCTATGTACTTAATTTAAAATTAATGCAAATTATATTTTAATTTCTGGATCTGCTTACTGAGTATTTACTTAACTATCAGTTTAGTGGAAGTAAAACGAAAACGTAAAACACCGGGTAACATTTGGATGGAAAATATGACCCAAATGGCATCATATAAGAAAAGCATACACAGTTTGGTGAATAAAAGTAATATACTCGATAACATCTGGAGCCATTTATGGAGTCTTCCTGGGCGTGCTGATGTAAATACATGAAATAAAGAAAGTCTATAATGCTGTAGAACATAATCTCACTTATGTCTGATAAATGGGCTTCTCTTGCAATTTGAGCTAAACAAGGCTGTTTTCAAATTACGTTTTTGTAAGTTCTTATAAAATCTTCATCACGTCTTATAACTATTTGTTACTTCTATCATGCTTAGAGGAGAACATTTCACATTATAAAGGCATATGATTCAATGTTTTGGAAATATGCTGTTTGAGAGAGCCTTTGAAAGAGAATATAATAAATGTACAGTGTTCCAATAGTTGTTAAAGGCCATGCCAAGCTGTGTCAAGTGTTTTATTTCCTAAGGCATGTGTACCACACCTGCATCCCTTAGCACCAACAGTGCTATGTGCAAATCCTTCCAACCTACTTTACCACTACCTCTCTAGACAATCTGTAGCTGTGGCAGACTTCCATCCCATATTCCTGTGAAACAACAGTGTATAGCTGGTCATATTTACCTCCATTTGGAGTCTACATTCAGAAGGAGTTGAGATGCTTCATTTGCTGCAAATCAGAGTAGCTCACCTTCAGTGAAAGACATCAAAATAAAGACAGTAACACTCCTCTTTCTCCTTCTCTGGCACATGATGTGGATTATCAAAAATCAAAGCATTTCACATAGTGTTCAGCTGCAGTTTCAATCTGTCAGCAAGATCTGTATTCTCATACAATCTACAGCCAAGCAGTAGATGTATGGCAAACTTTTTCATTCCACAACATGCATGCCACATGCCACAAATTAGCTTAGCAATCTCTGAGAGTTTGTATAAATGCTTTCCATCTTCTCAAGAAACGTCACATGACATAATCGGTTAGAAGCCAAACTGTGCCCTTTTTTTGTCATTCTCTGAATCTCCAAACTTCTAATGAGAAATAATTACAAGATTTGTTTGTTTGCTTTTTTGTTTGTTTGTTGAAGAAGGTTACTGGATTTTATCACGCTTTGATTATTTGCACAGAACTAGTCGGCTTTGGTAGCACCTTTCAAAATCTTGTTTGAGCTCAGCACAGTTGAAGTAGATTAGAAGAAATGGCTAGATCTTATATGAATAACTCAGGAAGATGGTAAGCCCTTCTTGCTTGTTTTGTTGCTGTGCTTGTAGTGGGGATGAAAGGGGAAAGAGTAGAAGGAAATTTCTGCAGTCAAGGATAGTCTATTGTAATCATAAAATAAAGGCAGGACTTTTATAAAAGCTATTCTAACTCCATTTTCATGTCAGCCTTTTCTTTTTCTAGTTAGTAAAGAAGGTACTCCTCCAGAGAATGGTAGTCATGCCCTATGGCTGATCTGACCCAGGTCCCAGGTGCATCTTCCTGAGCCAGTTAAATGGAAAGAGTATGAAGGGAAGAGGTCCAGTCATACCACATCAGTGTGAACATAACAAGAGAGCAAGGAATGGTGCCCTCTGTAGATGATGATGCAGTGGATGATGTTTTGAACTGCAAGACATCAAAAGATACAAAACATCAAACATTACCATTTAAATTTCTCTATTATTACTTTTTTAAATAGCAATTTTTCATGTTTATCTTAAGAGAAAGAAAAAGAATGCAAGATTTCAGGGTGGGGAAAGTACTTTTTACTTACCTTATACACATAAACAATCCCACAATTTCTCATAGATCAGAAAAGAAATAAAGAAAGTAGACCCAACAAGTATTTGATAATATTCTTTCTAATGGGTAGTTTATGGTGTCTTTTTCATTTTATATTCTTTTCAAAATACTTCATTACACTTCTGTATGTTAAATGCTTATTTTATTACTGAAAAGTTTGGTCACATGAAAGTGAAAAAAATTCACAAAGTGACATTAACTAGCATTTGAATTAGCAATAGTGTGATACTTGAAAAACAAAAAATAAATTTACTTTAGCAACATTTCAACTAGAATTAAAGTATTAGAAAAATACAATACATTTCTTGTCAGCTACAGTGTAGCAGAATCTGGCATTGGGACATGCCTAAGAGTACAGAAAATATACATCATAGTCAAGTTTTGATCTACAGCATCTTTGTATGTAAGTCATGTGAGCTAAGAACAATGCAATGTTTATTTTTCCAAATTTATATACAATTAGAGTCCAGTACTCATAGTGCACTGGTTTATTTGTAAATCCTTTATTGACTCCACGGCTACCCATGTAAGGAAAAGAGATAATGCTAATCACAGAATTACAGAACTGTAGGGGTTGGAAGGGACTTCTAGAGATCATCAAGCCCAACCCCTCTGAGAAAGCAGCTCCCTAGATGAGGTTGCACAGATTGGTGTCCAGATGGGTCTTGAACGTCTCCAGAGAAGGAGACTCCACAACCTCTCTGGGCAGCCTGTTCCAGTGCTCCATCACCCTCACTGTGAAGATGTTCCCATGCACATTTCCTGTGCTTCAGTTTGTGGCCATTTCTTCTTGTCCTATCGCCACACATTGCTGAGAAGAGTCTAGTCTAATCTCCTTGCCTCCCACTCCTTAGATATTTATAGATGTGGATCATATCCTCTCTGAGTCTTTTTTTTATTCTCCTGAGAAAACCGTGTGCCTTCCCTCACAAAGAGGTGATTAATTTGAACACAGAATCATAGAATGGCTTGGTTTGGAAGGGACCTCAAGGACCATCAAGTTCCAGTACCACTGCCACAGGAAGAGTTGCCAACCAATCAAGTACTAAGATTAAATTGCCCAGAGCCCCATCCAACCTGGCCTTAAACACCTCCAGGGACAGGGCATCCACAAAGTCTCTGGGCAACTTGTTCCAGCATCTCATCACTCTCTCATTAAAGTCTTTCCCCTTATATCTAATCTGAATCTCACTTCCTTCAGTTTAAAACCATTTTCCCTTGTCTTATCTATCTACCCATGTAAAATGTTGATTTCTCTCACGTTTATAAACTATCTTTCAGTATTGGAATGCCACAATGAAATTTGCTCACAGCCTTCTCCAGGCTGAACAAGCCAAGTTCCTTCAGCCCATATTCTTAGGAGAGGTGCTCCAGCCCTAGGATCATTATCATCATCATGCTTCTCCCTATATTCAACACTGGTGAGGCTGCATGTTGTTTACTGTGTTCAGTTTTGGGCCTCTCGCTGCAAGAAAGACATCAAGGCCTTGGAGCATGTCCAGAGAAGGGCAACAAAGCTGATGATGGGTCTGGAGCATAGGCCTTATGAGGAGCATCTAGGGAGCTGGGATTGTTCAGTCTGCAGAAGACGAAGCTCAGTGAAGGCATTATATCTCTCTATAACTACCTGAAAGGAGGTTGTAGTGAGCTAGGGATCAGTCTCTTCTCTCATGAAACTAGTGGTAGGACTAGAGACAATGGCTTTAAGATGTGCCAGGGAAAATTCAGACTGGATGTTAGAAAATACTTCTTCTCAGAAAGAGTGGGCAGGCACTGGAATGGGCTGCCCAGAGAGGTAGTGGAGTCACTGATCCTAGAGGTGTTCAAAGAACATTTAGATTTTGTGCGAAGGAGCATGGTTGAGTGAGAACTATTGGTGGTAAGTGGATGGTTGGACTGGATGATCTTGTAGGTGTTTTCTGACTTGGTGATTCTATAATTCTATGATTCTATGATCGTGACACTCCTCTGGACCTTCTTCAAAAGCTCTAAATCTTTCCTGTATTGGGGGCCCCAGATGTGGATGCAGTACTCCAGATAGGGCCTCATGGGGGCAGAGTGGAAGGGGGCAAACACCTCCCTCACCCTGCTGGCCACCCTTCTTCTGATGGAGCCCAGGAATCCATTGGTCTTCCAGACCGCAATCACACACTGCTGACTCATGTTAAGTTTTCCACCAAGAAGGATCCCTAAGTCCTTCTCAGCAGAGCTAATCTTAAGGAGTTCTTCTCCCAGTCTGTATACATAGCTGGGATTACCTCAACTCAAGTACAAAACTTTGCACTTTGCTTTGTTGAACTTCATTAATTTCACAAGGGCTCTCCTTTCAAATTTACCAAGATCCCTTTAGACGTCATCCCTTCCTTCTGCTGTATCAACCACACCTCTCAACATGCTGTCATCAGCAAACTTGCTGAAGGAGCACTCAACCCCATAATCTATGTTACTGATAAAGATTTTAAAGAGTACTGGACCCAAGACAGGCCCCTAGGGGACACTGTTCGCTACCAGCTTCCATATGGTTGTAGAGCTATTGACCACAACCCACTGTCTGTGACTTTACAACCATCTCCTTATCCATCAATTAATCCACAGTTCAAATCCATCTCTTTCAAATATAGAGATGAGGGTGTGGTGGGAGACCATGTTAAAGGCCTAGCAGAAGTCCAGGTAGATGACATCAGCTGTCTTCAGATGACATCAGATGCCACCACTCAATCACAGGAAGCCAACAGATTGGTCAGACACAACATTCCTGTGGTGAAGCCATGGTGGCTGGCTTGTATCACACATTCATCCCTCATGTGCCTTTACATGTCTTCCAGAAAGATCTGTTCCATGATCTTCCCAGGCACAAAGGTGAGGCTCACCAGCCAGCAGTTCCCCTGGTCCTCCTTCCTCCCTTTCTTGTAAATGGGAGTGATGTTTTCCTTTTTCTAGTCCCATGCCTGACAGCAATGACTTTTCAAAGATGAAACATTCCTATATTTAAACAAATTTCAATTGATATTAATTGCTCATGCCTTACATGCATAGGGAAATATTTTCTATATAGCCTCGAATGCTAGCTGGACTCTGCATGCTAACACTTGCATAATAAGTTTTGCTCTTCATCCAGATACATATTGTGACATTGTGTAAGGAATTATTATTTTTTATAATTTCAGCATATATCAGTCAAGAATAGTATCAAGCTAAGCAGTAAAGAGGCAATTTTATTTCTGAATAAGTTTATTACCTCAAGGGACTCGTTTTTAAAAACCTCAGAAGTATATTAATTAAGGAGTGAAACTTCTGTCAACTAATTCTTCTGCAAAAATAACCAGGAATCCAACATTAGAAGTAAGGAGTCAGAACAGTGCACTTCAATATAAACTGCAGTTGAACTAAGAGATTTTGAGATCATAATGACAAAACATGAATTCATGTCAAGTTTCTTTTGGGCAATCATTAATAGAAATGAAAATAGAATTGCAAGAATCACTATAGAAAGGTAATGTGTCTCTGCATAATATCAGCTCTTTATTTGAGATGTATGCATGGGTCGTATTGTGAACTCCTCGTGGGAGGAAGATATGATGGTATGAGCAACAGCAGCAAGTAGTGGGCAGCTTTGAAACTTTTGTCAAAAACAACACCTACAGCATGGCAGAGCTTCAACCTATATATGTAGATTTGGGCAACAGTAATACATTCTTTCAGAGACAAGATGCTTAAGCAGAAAAAAGATTGAAAAAGGCCTACCTTCAGTAATATAATCTTCCAGAAAATGTTTGTTATGCATAAAATGTGATTCTGGAGAAGATAAAAATGTTCCCTCCAACATACAACTTTGTTGAACTCTAAAATAAAATGAAGGTTGGAAAGCCACATAGACTGTAAAACTGCTTCTATATATAGTCAGTTACTAATTACAAGAATAATAAAAATAATAATATTTTGAAAACATGAACCAGTTAGCACTTAATTATTTAGAGAATATAAAGCTTAAGGATACTAAAGTTTCAATAAGAAACTTGGTTTTGAACCAAGAAAAGTAGCACCAAAATATTCTCCTTGGATCAATCATTCAGAGGAGGAAATAACATACTATTTATTAATGAGATCATGTACTTCCATGCAAGTGTTTTTAATAATGCAGGTAGATATTGAACTTCAAGTCTGAAGAGCAATTAATTAATAGCAGGTAAAAATTTCTAAATGTTTCTTACAAATCCAAATCCATTTTTATACACGACTTTGGAATTGTTATGATTTCTTCTGTAGGAAGCTGAAATAGAATATTGTGTGAACCATACAATTTTAGGTGGTCAAATGTCATATCTGATTACAGAAAAAGATTAAACAAACCTGGAAACACAGATTGCAAAATATTCACAGATATGGCAAGGGTGAAATTCACCAAATAGATAGTTTCTTTTCAGATATTCATGCATTTTTTATATTTCTGTGAGACTCACTCCCAAAAATCTCTCATACATGTACACAGCTAAATATATACAAATGAATATCTTCCGAAACAGTTGATTAGATCTCACATTTTTCAAACAGTAAATAGTGTTTGCTTGAACTGGCAAGTACATAGTACACTGAAGAGCAGTAAGACAGATTGTTGTGTTTGAGCACACATTTAGAAGTTTTAGACAAGCCCATTAAATTTTTTATCTGTGAAAATTACAAAATGAATACATAACAGGAAATGTGGTAAGCAAAGAAAACAGTATCCGAAATTGAGTACCAGTCCAAAGTTTACCTCTATTTAGACAATACATTTAACATTTAGGCAGTTTTATAAATTTACAAGAGTTTGCATAAATAGTCTTTTTCAATTACTAACCTGTAATTTTCTCTGATTATTTGCCTCTGTGATGCTCACATTAGATATTTATCTTAACAGCTTGGTTTATGTTCACATATAATAGAGACATTTCAGCTTGAATAAATCCCAAAGGCATGACCCTGGATATGGCCAATAAACAAGGTCTCAAAATCTGTTTTAATGGAATAAGTATGGATTTTTGTGTGCTAAACAATCTTAGAGATTAATCCCTTCAGTGTCTGATTAATCAATAATATAAACATTAGCTGCTACCTTCTTTTCATAATAGAGCAAAAGCAATCTTTCAGTTTTAAAATCAGGATCTATCTCTGAAAATCTTTAAGTAATGTAAGCTCATATACAAGAAATTATGATTAGTATTAGAAAAATAAATACTTAAATATGCATATGCATATATTTTTATTTTTATTGCAAAGATGATTTTATTGGAAAAACTGTTAAAAAAAAGGATAATCTGCATTTTTTTTTTTAATATCTGGATTCTGTCTCCTTGTGTATTTATAAAATTTCTGATTTTACAATCAGATATCTACGGGTGGAAAATAAAGATGTGGTCCTTGTAAGTACGTATGACAGAATTTCACTAATAAACAAGGCCTTAAAACTTAGAACAACTCTTGTCCATGTGACAAATATTGCACAATCAGTGGAACAAAGTTGGACCCTTCTTGGTACAAGAGAAGGCTTATTTCCACTGTGAATGAAGTGTGCCAGTTCCCATTCCTTTGCCATGAGGGTAAATCACAGAGCTTGGTTCATGTGCATTTGACTACATTCCTTTCTCATCTTAAAGTATGGCCTTACTCACCCACACTTCTTAGATCTGCTCTGGTAATGTTTTATCTCTGTACTATGTCTGAGTGCTACCTGATGAGAGCCTGCTGGTTGGTGCCAAAACTGTGTCAGAAACCATGCTAGAAAACAGTGAGGACGTGGGCCAGGATTTGAACAAATGCTGACATCTCATTTTGTTTATGAGTGCTGATTTAGTCAGGGAAACAAGATCACAGCTCATCTCAGTGAAGACTTTTGTTTATCCAAAAATACATGGCATTTGGGTAGCCAGTACTGCTTACCAAATTGATGTCCTCATGGGTTAGCAGCCCCCATGGGCACATTGCTTAGGTTTCTTTGGCTTACTGATGACCACAGACTATGTTTTTTTACAGTTTTTTATTTGTCTTAATCTCTCTCAAGTAAATATTAAGGTCTTAGCTTAAACATTCTTTTGATATCCTTCTGTGGGAGCACAGACTTATTCCTTTTAGATATCTGCTGGACAGTTCTCAATGTGGTTGAAATTTGTTGGTATATGACTAGCAATAGAAATCTATTTATGAGTCTCAGCTAATACAAACAGAAATTCAGTCCTTAGTTTCAGATTCAGACAGACTGAAGCAAAGCATCTCATTTCATCATTCTGCATACTTGTCTTTTTCCTACAAGAAGACATCATCGGCTAAGACAACCATATGACCATTTAAGCCTAGAGGATTAATATTTTTTACAAAAATACTATGATTTCTACTTTAAGAAGCTCCGTAATACCTTTTTTCTTTTGATTATGTGAATAACTTTGCATAGTCTTATGTAATCTGTAACAATTCAGCTCATTCTAATATAAATACTCAACAGAAATAAGCATATAAGTTAAAGGGATTTGATTGTTTACAGGTAATTCTCATCCGGATGAGAGTTAATGTTTTCTTTACTATGGTGAACAGATATTTTGACTTGTAGCTTGTCTGCATTGGATGAGAGATGTGTGTGCATGGAGAAGGGAGAGTAGTTACACTGCTGGAGATAATTGCATTATTTCTACCAAAAAGCTGCTGGACATTTTAATGGAGTGAACTGAAGAGAGGAAAATACGAGCTGTCATGTTCAACTTACGATTTAGCTAGCAGCTAAGTCCAAATTCAGTCTGTGTCTATGTGAGCCACACAGCAGAACAGACTTTGTTTCACAATACAGCAGCCAGGCTATATTATAGGCCAGGCTGTTGCATGAAGATAATGGCAATGCTTTACACCATGGCAACTGCAGTATTTCCAAACTCATTTTGGAACATTTTGTTCATTTCTGAACCACCTTGGCTTTCATCGGCAGGTATCTTGTATCTCAATGTGTCCATTCTTTGCTCTTCTGTAAAACTAGGACATTTCTTAGGATTTACAAATTCAGACTATTGCTTAAGACTTCAAATAAGACAATTCTACTTCTAGAACAAACAGACTGAGCTATACAAGTTTCTCCCAGCTGAAAATCACAGAATACCTCTGTATTCCTTGTAAAACAAAGCAGGGTCATCATAATGGCATGATATTTTTTATTACCAAAGTACTCAATGATGTGAAGAGTGACAAACTAAGCATTATTTCTGTCCCTCTTATAAATATTGTAATTACTAGAATTGATTTTGATGATAGAACTTAAATAAAATAATAGAATTGTATATTTTCTAATAGCATTCATGAGTTTCATTGCATTAATGAACATAAAACTTATCAAGTGGTATGACTAACAGTTTGGCTGAAGTTACTAAGCCATTTCAAGACAATATCCCCCCTGCACACTCAACTTACAGTGTACATTTTCTCTAATTTTTGTTTCATTTTTATATGAGAAACAGAAGTAGTCATATTTTTCCTGGAAAAAGATATTGACTTTGATGTTGTTGTTTTTCTTTTCCATTTACGTGACTTCATGAACTAATGCAACTTTGATGCTAAGGCAATCTAATCCGTAAGTTGCCACTGTGATAAAAATGAGTGTGTATTGTTCTTCACACCTATAACACCACTACTCACAGTTGTGTTCAACAATAACCAGAGTATAAAATTTGTTGAATATCTCCTGCTGTTGTTTCCACACTAGCTTTGCTGCTGTAGCATGGATGTTTCTTGTTACAAAGCAAAATGAATTTAGCAGTTTGACTTATTTTGAGGAAATTCATTCTGACAAATATCTGGAAATAGTCTACGGGAAGAATGTCTCATGTCATATACATTGATCTGCTGCATTGATACACACAGTGCTGTCAAATTTGAGACAGAATTACTCCTTACCAAATTACCCAAACTTTCAATGTTTTAATGTCAAAATATTTTGCTTTGAAAATCTGAAATTTAAACAGAAGCACAATTATTTCTGGAGAGGTAGATGTATAGAATGGGAATATATTTCCCTACTATTTCCATGACATTTTTTAGTTTACATGATCGGTTTATTGCTTATTGGTTATGTGTTACTCATGCATGTCATGTTTGATAGAAAACCAAATGCAACAGTAAATACGTACATGTTCAAGTGCATATAACATGTTTTCCTTAAGGCTGATCATGTTATTGAATTACATAGATGATCTTTGAGGTCCCTTTGAATACGAGTCATTCTGCGATTCTATGATGTTTTTCTGATGATGCTTTCATATATATTTTTTTGAAGTTACAGAAAAACTTTCTACTAACTGTAACCTCTTATAAACACTCATAAATTATTATTAGCACTTTCCTGTGTGTAAGATATAGCATGTTAGTCAACTGATGAACAAAATGTAATGATAACTTTTTAAATATTTTATGTTAGAGAACCAGTAGAGTCATCACATTTTATACCATTACCAGGCAGTAAATCCCCTCCTAAACCTGTCCTCAGGTAAAACATTTAAATATTTTATATTGTGACTAAGCTTATATAATGGAGAAGAGATAACTAAAGACAATGTTTGTCTTGTTAAAACAGTTAAGATTCTTAAAGTAATAGCTCAGAAGTCATTTAATTTAATATTATCGCCTCCTTTCTTTTTTTATGAGCTAACAGTAATCTTGAAAGTGTACACTTTCCAAACAGTACTGATACATCAGAAAATGTAGTCCCACAGAGCTCTTTAAACTCCATGTTCTATAGGCATAACAAAACCTTACAGTCTTATGCAGATTAATATCAGTAGAGGAAAGTAAGATGCAAAATACAACTGACTGGGGAAATAACAATGAATTTTTCCATGGATGTAGATCACTGGAAAGGCACTTGATTTCAGGATAAAATACTATTTTAACCCTGATGAAATTTTTTTCCTGATTTAACATCGGAAGTTGTAATGGTCTTCAACATGTGAGCTTGGTGCAGCCAGTCAGAATGTAGCTCTACACTGAGAAAATGACTGCTTTTTGTAGTCTAAAGGAAACTAAAGCAGTATGGCTACAGTTGTGACAGCTCAAACTACAGTTTGAAATTGTTTATCATTCATAGGAAGAGTATATACAAGACTTTCTCACTTCGTTTCCAGGCTCTGGGAATTTTCCTTTCAAGATTTACCAGACTAATGAATTTGAAACTGGTTCCCAACAAGTAGAAACCATGGAAAACAGTAAATTTTTGATAATTTATGCCACCTGATGTCCTGTCTTTTGAAAATTTATTTGTGTTCATATTTTGTTTGATTGTTTTTCTTCCAGATAAGATTTTTTAATGTAATTCAAAACAATATTGAAAAAAAAATACAATTTTCTATACACTTTTCTGTTTCTACTCCTGAATTTGTGTAGGTTGCTTCAAAAGTAATGCCTCATATTTGTTTCTATGAAAATAACAACACATACAAAGAGCATAACTGCTCTGTCTGATAGAGCACAATCCTCAGCTACAAAAGAAAAAACAAGAAAGTAGAAGAAGTATATATATATACATACATTCAACATAGGTACCATTAGCTATGCATTTTCACCTATGATGAACAAGAGCATCACTGGTAAAAATCTGCAGTAAAGGAAGTGACCCACTGTCACACTGGCCACTGCTGAAACATAACACCCACCATCTCACTTGCTCACATCAACTGTTTGGTCTCCATAAATGTTCAGCAAGCATCAATAAATGTCAGTAGGTGCAATATTTTCTGCATGGAGGAATTCAGTGACATTCCTTTTCTTCTTACACACTTCCATGCCAGATGCCATTGTGTTAGACTGCCCCTCTGCTGCAGTCTGCCCCACAGTGGCAAAATTTAATGGAATACTGGTGAGAAAATTCAACCTCTAGTGATGTACCGTTAATGTCCACCTCTGCAGTTGTGGGTCAACATAATAATGTAGTAGGCATTAGTTTTGGAGCAGCCTTCATCATTCTAATTGCCCTGCTGGGGGCAGTGTTGCCAGTCACTAGATCAGGCTGCCCAAACTCCTATCCAGCTTCACCTTGAAGGCTTCCAGGGATGGGATATGCCTGTGTCAGAACTTCTCAATCCTTAAAAAAAAGTTAAAAATTTCATCCTAATATCTAATATCCATATCTATCTTATTTTTGTTTAAAATAATTTCCCCTTGTCCTGTCAGTATGAGACCATGTAAAAAGTCACTCTCCTTGATGCGTATAAGCTCCTTTCAAGTACAGAAAGGCCACAATAATGTCACTTCGAAGCCTTCTCGAGGGTGGAAAAGCCCAGCTCCCACATTCTTCCTTAGTAGGAGAGGTGATCCAGCTCTCTGTTCATTTTCATGCTGCTAATGGGGATCCTCCAACAGTTTCACATTTTTCTTTTGCTAGGGGGACGCAGTACTCTAGATGGGGCAAGACTAGAGAGGAACAGTCACCTCCCTTGCCCTTCTCACCCCTCTTCTGATTTTGCCCAGGGTGCAACCCTTCTAGGCTGGAAGCACATATTGCTCTTGGGGATGTTACCTGTGAATGGTCTTCACCTGGACCACAATCTACCAGCTGGTACAACCCAGTCATTTCTTTATCCATCAAACAGTCTACTCTTCAGATCCATATCTCTCCAATTTAGAGAAAAGGAGGTTGTATGGAGCCATGTCAAAGGCCTTGCACAAGTCCAGGTAAACAGCATTAGTTGCTAATTTCTCCATTGATGCTGACACTCCATCATAGAAGTAATTTTTATTCTTCATACATTTCTAAACTCTTAGTTTGACCAGTGGGTCATCACTCAGCTATGCTGGTTTTCTGTCTCCTCTGCTTGATTTCTTTCACTGGGGAATAGAGAACTCCTGTGCTTTCAGAAAGACATCATTAAAGAGTAGAAGAGAGACATGGATATCCTGTAAGGAGTCCAATATAGGGCCACTCAGATGATGAAGGGACTGCAGCATCTCTACTGCGAGGAGAGGCAGAGAGCTGGGACTCTGCCTGAAGAAGAGTAGGCTCGGAGAAGGTATTATCAATGTCTATAAATACTGAGTGGGAGGGAATGAAGAAGGAAGAGGCAAATTCTTTTCAGTGGTATCCACTAACAGGATAAAAGGCAAGGAACACAAATCCAAACAGAAAGAAAAGAGAGAAATTTGTATCTGGTCCCTGTTCCCAGGAAAGTGAGTGCATTCAATAGAAAAAAAGAAGAGAAGAGGAGAGGAGAGGAGAGGAGAGGAGAGGAGAGGAGAGGAGAGGAGAGGAGAGGAGAGGAGAGGAGAGGAGAGGAGAGGAGAGGAGAGGAGAGGGAGAGGAGAGGAGAGGAGAGGAGAGGAGAGGAGAGGAGAGGAGAGGAGAGGAGAGGAGAGGAGAGGAGAGGAGAGGAGAGGAGAGGAGAGGAGAGGAGAGGAGAGGAGAGGAGAGGAGAGGAGAGGAGAGGAGAGGAGAGGAGAGGAGAGGAGAGGAGGAGAGGAGAGGAGAGGAGAGGAGAGGAGAGGAGAGGAGAGGAGAGGAGAGGAGAGGAGAGGAGAGGAGAGGAGAGGAGAGGAGAGGAGAGGAGAGGAGAGGAGAGGAGAGGAGAGGAGAGGAGAGGAGAGGAGAGGAGAGGAGAGGAGAGGAGAGGAGAGGAGAGGAGAGGAGAGGAGAGGAGAGGAGAGGAGAGGAGAGGAGAGGAGAGGAGAGGAGAGGAGAGGAGAGGAGAGGAGAGGAGAGGAGAGGAGAGGAGAGGAGAGGAGAGGAGAGGAGAGGAGAGGAGAGGAGAGGAGAGGAGAGGAGAGGAGAGGAGAGGAGAGGAGAGGAGAGGAGAGGAGAGGAGAGGAGAAGAGAGGAGAAGAGAGGAGAAGAGAGGAGAAGAGAGGAGAAGAGAGGAGAAGAGAGGAGAAGAGAGGAGAAGAAGAGAGGAGAAGAGAGGAGAGAGAGAGGAGAAGAGAGGAGAAGAGAGGAGAAGAGAGGAGAAGAGAGGAGAAGAGAAGAGAAGAGAAGAGAAGAGAAGAGAAGAGAAGAGAAGAGAAGAGAAGAGAAGAGAAGAGAAGAGAAGAGAAGAGAAGAGAAGAGAAGAGAAGAGAAGAGAAGAGAAAGAGAAGAGAAGAGAAGAGAAGAGAAGAGAAGAGAAGAAGAGAAGAGAAGAGAATAATAAACAGACAGAATCCTGCAATTTTATCTTAAGTGCGAACAAGTATTCTGAACACTCATTTACCACCAGACTCCCATTTACCTAGCTCTGTGATTACTACATTGCTCAAGGGATAGCTGCTCAGAAGCCTTTGTGCCATTGCAGATCCTGAAGTCAGGGCAGAGCTCAGACCTGCTCTCCCCACATCCATATACTCTCACTAAGAAGTAATGGCCTCTTCTCTCTGTCTTTGCAGGTTAGAAACTGTAATATAAGATAAAAGAAAACTTGCAATATTTTCAGTTAATTTCCTGCGTCCTGAAAATGAGAGGTATCTATTTTTTCCAAGCCTGATCATGCTTTGAGGGTCTCCGCAGAGAAACTGAAGAGAAGAGTATTTGATTTGTAGGGAATAGATGTGGGGGTCTTCAGAGATTATGACCTCTATTCATGGAATATGTGCACTATGTGCTGGTCCACTGACTTCACTGCAGTCATGTATCAAACTTTGATTTGAAAATAATCATCTAAGTCAGACTTAGTAAAATTCATTTCCTGCTGTTGTAATTCATTTTTCCAAAATAAACACAGTAAATCCTTCCTTGGAAAATCAGGCTTTTTTTTTGTTGTTGTTGTTTTTTCTCTTCTGCTGTACATCTTGTTAAATTTTTTGGCATAGCAATACTTTAAAAGATTTTTCTTTAGTCCAACATTTTTTGGTCTGTAGCTTTAAAATCATTTGTCACTTTTAAATAGTGGATAAATTATCCTCGGTTTATTCTTCTTCTCATTATTCTCATGCATTTATTTCCCAACAACTAGATAATCTAGGAACTGAGCTTCTATTTTGTACTGAACTGAAGTGCTTAGAAAGTAATTCTTTACTCCTGAACTGTAAAGGAACTAGCTTTAATGAGATATTAAGTCTAATAAAACTCTACACAGTGCAATAGCTCTGTTACTTAATGTGACTGTTAACACTTTGGATCCTTTTTCAGTACTGTTATATGTAAGGTAATTCTTAAAGGCCAAGTCAGTTTGACAAAGCTGCATTTCCTCTGAACATGTTTGTTGTCAGGGAGTTGCTTTTCAGGTCAGTTAACTTTGTAAAAAACACTCTGAAAGGGTAGATATGGCTGGGTATGGATAAACTAATTCCTAAAACTGCTTCTTGTTGAAACTGTACAGGTGCAATATCATAGTAACAGTATCTTACCAGGATGTGTCATAGTGAATTTGAGTATTACAGAACAAAAGACTTGCTTTGCTCTGTTTTGTTGTTTAACAATGAGCTCCAGAAGTATGCAAGACCCTTTCACACCAGAAAGATTAATTTTTCTCTGGCTGGAGCTTAGATAATGGCCTCATCAGTAGCTTGCAATCCTAACCATCATACAGACAGATGACAGATGCAGATTTGTTGTATACTTGAACCTGATAGGGCTGGAAGGCCAACTCCTGTATTCTGTTATTTTTAAAATTTATGATTTTCCTAAATAAGGTATGAATATATACTGCTACTAAACTACTTCCCCAAACATCATTCAGAGCTAATACTACTGAGAATAATTCCTACATCTATGACATCCTATACTCTTCCTCTGCATACCTCTACCTTCATCCTCATAGACTCCCTTTTCCAGCTCTATTTGCACCTTTGCTGAGATTCTGATGTATGCTAGTTTGAGTTGCGGACCTATTCTTTGTGTTTCTGAATCATCTGAAACTCTAATATAGTCTCTCATCCTTAAAACTAATAACTCCCACACCTAATGGTCACCTTGCTCCTAAGCTTGGTAGTGTTGCTTAGATAGCAACACTTTTTTACACTTAGTACTGATCCAGGGTTTCCAGAAGACATCAGGCACAAAATATTTCAGTCCAATTGGCCTAGATTTGGTTCACATTCCAGCAAAACTTTCAGATTCTTTATTTCACTTTGTCTTCACACAGTCAAGCTCAGCAGTGATGAGGACATACATGGAGTACAGTTTCCTGTTCTAGGCTCCCCAGTACAACAGTGACATACTGAGAAGAGTCCAACTAAGGGGCAGCAAGATGGTCAGGGACTGGTTCATCTCCTTGATGAGGAGAGGTTGGGAGAACTGGGATGGTTCAGCCTGGAAAAGGGAAAGCTCAGAGGGAGATCACATCAATGTCTACAAATACTAGGAGGTAGGCTGCAAAAGAGACAGAGCCAGGCTTCTTTCAGTGGTGGCCAGTGCCAGGACAAGATGAAATGGGTACAAATGGAAACTTGTACCAGCTGGCCCAGGTTGCTTAGGGAGACTGTGAAGTCTCCTCCTTGGAGATCTCCTTGGACATGGGCACCCTGCTTGGACAGGGACTGGGCCAGATGGACCCCTGTAAAACTCAGGTATTCTTTGATTCTGTGAAGCTTCATTTTCTATGACATCATACACATGGTAATAGGCTTTGAGAGTTAATACTATTTACAGTATTACAGGAAAAAAAATAACTGAGGTTATATTTTAAATTTATCAATGCAAATGATTACATATGTGGCAAATGCTTTGTTTTGTTTTTCAAAATGTTTTAAAATCCTTAAGAAAATGTTTCATCTCTGTGAAAAATAAAGATGAAATTTACTCAAATAGCTCACAAAAATATTAACACATCTAAAATTTAGTGCAATCACAGTAAAAGTAGATTGAAAAGTATGAAATAGAGATTTATATATATATATTATATATATATATATATATATATATATATTCCTCATGATTCTATACTCAGATAAAAGTGAATTTCTATTTTGTATTTCAACTGTCTTAGAAGCACTGAATCTTTTTTTTTTTTTTGGGGGGGGGCAGAAGTAGAATGGATAGGATAGACACACAGAGAAAAAATGTGTGCATCCTATTGGAGGGCTTTACAGAGAAAAATATACACTCTAAATTAATTACACATAAGTGTTATGTAGTGTCAAAGTTATATATGTTTACAGTACATCTTTTACACAATTCTTCATATCGATGCTGGAAGTGTAATTTGCATCCTAACAAGAGCATTAATCTTCCTTTGAACTTGAGGAAATGTGCCCCTTTGGGTATGATATATTCCTGCATATGGAGCAGTTTATCCTTTTGCATTTACCATGTTAATTTGAAAAATAAAAAATAGTACTTAATTTAAATTTCTCCATCCATAAGCAAAGCAATAGATAATGTAAAATTAAATACATTCTAGCAAGCAAGTAAATTGTACTTGCAGAAGACTTTAGATACTGTTTCAAATATTTTAGTAAGGTGTTTGGAAACTCAGGCATAGTATATGAATTACATTCATTATAATAAGAAGAAAACAAGAGAGTTAAATGATCTGTTACAAAACTTATAAAAATTTACGTTTTCTCTTTCCTAAACCTGCAGGCTGCTGTAGATCCAAAGTATCTGCTGAGAATTTTATTTTATTTGTCATCAATTTTCTTCCTTTAACTCTTTCCTTCTCTTTCTATGTAATTCTGTTATTATATGAGAAGGAACACAGTGAAGGAGAGCAGCTTTTTTTTTTTCATAAAAATTCCTATTCTTATGACAGTTGAAAAGGTTCAGAGCTTCAAGTAATCTATATGAATTTGGATAAGAACTTAAATCATGAATTAAAACCCTCTAAGCCTCGTAATATTTGTCTGAAACAAGCTGAAAGTCCAGTCCTCCCTTTATTTATTAATTTTGTCTGTAGACAAAGTCTCTTCATCTACATTTAAAAGCTTAAGATCAGGTATACAACTTTCTCCAGGAATACTCAAAAGTTACTTTTTTTCAGTTTATGGCATAAAAAGAACAGAGTGCAATCTGTGGAAAACATGCTTGACTCTCATTAGACCAGAGAATTTGAGAATTCAGAAATGTAGACTTTCACAAGGGACACACAGAAGTAAATCACAGAATGTTTGTAATCTGCCATCTGCACATACTTGTCACTACACATGCATAATAGCTGATTTCACAGGAGACACAGAAGGACGTATGTATGCATCCAGAATTAAGCCATCAGACAGAAGACAGTAATACATTCACACAAATAATAATTTTCTGATAATTACTTTAAAAAAACTATCATCAATTGTTTTAAATCTTTCACAATAAACATCTACGTCTCAGCATGTTAAAGAACAGAGATTAAATTGTCTGGGCTGATGAAGTGCAGAGGAACAAATAATTGCAAGACTAGTATTTAAAAACACATGTAGTGCTAGATGGAATAATGACAAATAATACATTATTCATAAAAGTTGCAGGGTTTATAGTGGTTACAGGCCTGGGGTGCTGCCTAAAGGAGCTGTCATGGTGCCTGATCCACCCTTTTTTCAGTCTCTGGAAACTTCAGGCATCTCAGATGATACAGAATTCTGCTGAATTTTAATTTCAAACCACAGGGCCTGTATTACTTCTTCAACTGCCTGTGGAACATCATTTAAAAATGTGTCTTTCTGCAGGGAGTTTTAGTATCAGCTGTCGCTCATGATGATATTGTCATTCCTCCTTTGCACAGGAGAGGCATAATTAGCAGTGCTTCGTAACATGGATCCTCTGGTTTGGCACAGTCCTGCTTTATACCACACCATTTCTATTTGTTGCCGACTGAAAAAGCAGAGGAATTATCTTTGTGCTTTGGCTATACGCTTCCCTATCATCATGGAATGCATGCAATGACTGTATCTCCTTCCTCAGTAAAGAATATACAGTGTTGGTGAGATGACTGAAAATAATTGTAGTTCGTTTCTGAGTGATTGGCAGGCTAATGCCTTCCCAGAATAATAGGCAACAGCAATTATCAGTTAGCACTAGCCACACTTCTCACTAAATTATGTTAAGGATGTTCAAAGAGGTTAAACTTGCACAACTTAAAAAGTTGAGCTGTACATCACACAGTTAAATAGAATCATGATCAGTTAGATGATTTCATAAAAATTGGATTCAGTTAAATTTTTGTTTGTTTTTCCTTAAATATGTTCTTTTAATATATTTTGATTTAGTAGACTTTTTTAAAAGAACAAGATAAGCCAACTAAAAAGAAAACTTTCTGACATTTTTTTAAATAATCAAAACTTATTTATAATGTAAAATATTATATACTTGTATAATGTAATAATATTATATACTTACATTTTCTATTGAATAATTCACATTTTCATTTAAAATTAATTCTTGGAAAATAAATCACATTTCAGTTTGTAGCTTGGAAAATACAATATGTCCAAATCACATTCACATTATTTCTACCTTAGTAACACTTTTAGATCAAATCAAAATTGATTGTTTCCTAATAAAAAATGTCAAACTTTCAATTTTTTCTTACAGTTGGACTTAAAAAAAGAAAAAGGATTAGATAAATAGTAATTTTCGGAAAGATTTACTGTTTCTATTCATATGGAAAATAAATGTTTTACTGGTGTCAGATTAATAGATTTTATGAATTATTTTCATCATCTACTTGCATAGAGTTTCAGTTATGTGCTCAGGGGGCTTTTAGGATACAGAAGTAGAGAATAGCTTGTATCAATTGCAGAAAATATGAAAGTACTATTTTCATCATCATAGAATAGTAGAATAATTTGAGTTGGAAGAGGTCCTTAAAAGTCATCTATTCCAACTCTCCTGCAATGAACAGGGTCACCTGCATCTAGATCAGGTTGCTCAGAGCATGATCCAGCCTGACCTTGAATGTCTGCAAGGACAGGGCTTCCACTCTGGGGAACTTGTTCCAGTATCTCACTACCCTTATTGTAAGAAAATATTTTCTTTATATCCAGTCTTAAAAGTCTGTCTCCTTCCCTCTTTTACATACATCTTTAGCTAATGACCTCTATCAGGTCTCTCCAGAGCCTTCTCTTCACCAGAATGAACAGCCCCAGTTCTCTCTGCTTATCCTCATAGGGAGGGTTTTCCATCCCTTGGATCATTTCTGTGACCCTCCTCTGGACATGCTCCAGTGGGTCCATGTCTCTCCTGTTCTGAGAACTCCACATCTGAATGGAGTACTTCAGATTTCATTATCGATTAGAGGGCAGCATCACCTCTCTTGACCAGGTGGCCATGCTTATTTTGATGCAGCCCAGGGTACAGTTGTCTTTCTGGGCTGCGAGGGCACATTGTTGGCTCATGTCCACCAGTATCCCCAGGTCATTTTCAGCAGGGCTGTGCTCTGTTCTTATATCCCTCACCTTGTACTGATAGCAGTACAACCCAGGTGCAAGACCTTGCACTTGGCTTTGTTGAACCTCTTGAGTTTCACATAGCCCCACTGCTCAAGCCTGTCTAGGACCTTTTGGATGGCGTCCCATCTCCTAGGCATGTTAACTGCACCACACAGCTTGGTGTCATTGATAAACTTGCTGAGGGTGCATTCAATCTCACTGTTAGTGTTATTAATGAAGATGTTAAAGAGCACTGGTCCCAGTACTGACCCCTGAGGGACACCACTTATCAATGATCTCCATCTTGATATCAAACCATTGACCACCACTCTCTGGGTATGATCTCATAACCATTTCCTCATCCAGTTTGTTTTCAAACTCTTATTTATTGTGACTTGAAGGTAAATTTATGTACAGGAAATCAGGAGGCTTTGTCTGCAACATTTTCCAACTAGATGCTTGCAAGAGCCCGACTACCTCAGATGTGTCAGAGGGTACATCTTCTGTTAGGAAATCACTTGTAGGCTGGTTGCTAGTAGGAAGTGAGCAAATATATGTCCAATATCACAAGTGTAATCTGAAGGAGAGAGTTTAGATGTTTAAATGAAATTTGTCTGGTAGAAATATTCTAAAATTGTTGTAGTCAATAAAGCTACTGTATGTACCAGCACAGAATGTTTCTATCAGGATTTATTTTAAAACATAGATGGTGCTGATATTTTGGAAATAATTTTTCCAAAGCTTCTCACATTTTTGTGTTTTGTTCTACATGTTCAGAAACATCTACTCATGAAATGGAAATAAAAACTATTGAAATAATCCAATGGTCTGTACAATGAGGAAGAATTGCAAAAAGCTGCAATAAACAGTAAAATATTTATATCACTCTGAAAGTAATTCCTTCTACTAATTTTCATAGGAACTACAACAGATACAAAGAATATAATAGCACTTTGTGATAGTGCAAATTCTCAGCTACAAAAATAAATAAGTAAAAATAGTAAGAATAAATATAGTCATAATTTGGTATTCATTTTTATTTATGATGAACAACAACCTACATGTATCACTTGTAAAAGGCTGTACCAGTGAAAGTGACCCATTGTCACATTGGCCACTGCTGAAACATACCACCTGCTACTTCACTGTCCTCACACTCACTGCTTGGTCTCCATAAGCATTTAGCAAGTATCAGTGAAAGTCAGTGGGTGATATTTTTTCCTCATGAAGGAATTGAGTGGCACACCTTTGCTTCATATGCATTTCCACATCAGACATCATTGTGTCAGATGGCCCCTCTGCTGCCATTTGTCAGAGAGCAACAAAATGGAATGGAATATTGGCAGGGTGATTCAGCCTCTACTGTCATACCACCAATATAGGATGCATACTTTTGGAGCAGCCCTCATATATACACATTGCACAAAATATCAATTCAGATTATGGTTTTAGTTTTGCTGTTTTTTGTTTTTCAATATATTTTATAATTAAACTTTGAAAAAAAAAAGTATTAGATACATAATAATATAATATCTGTTTGAAAATAAGATCCTGCTTTATAAACAGATCACCGTTATGATAGGAAGTAAAATTCAGCTGTCATTTCCTGATCTGTTCTTTCCCCTCAAAGTTTTCCTTTTACTCCACTTATTTATTAAATATTATTAAAAACAAAGCAAAACACATTTTTGTTTAGTAGTCTGGGCATTTAACATTCCCTCTGAAATTTATCAGATTGTGTCCCCCATGATACACACTGAACTCTCTGAGAAGCTTGGAAAGTACATTCTGTTGTTTTTATGTGGCATTTTTAGACTGCTTCCTGGAGAAAATCCTCATCCAATATCTTTCTTAATCACTTTGAAAATATGCTTCATTTTGATTTGTTTGAGATGTGTTTTCTTTTATTCTTTCTTTTTTTTTTTTTTTCCTTGAAAAGGTGTTTGAAGTCCTTGAATTTACCCCTGGGCCCAACAGCCATCCTAATTCTCAGTTCTAATCCCTGAACACCCTTAATCAAGACTTCAGTAGTTTTAATTATTATTCAACATCTTATTTAGGATTAAATTTTTTCTATGATTGTACAATGAATACAGATCATGAAAAACTCATTGTACAACCAAAATTAAAATAATAATCCTTCCAACAAAGTTTGGAGCTTAAACTACCCAGGATTTAAGAGAGCTAAGTGATTGCAAAGATTTGTTGCTTGGCCAAATGTCCTCAAAGTTAAAACAGATTTTTAAGTATTCTCAGGAAAAAGGAAATTATCATGATGTACCAAATGTGAAATCTGTCAGATTTGATAGTCTGTCTCTTATCATGGCCAGTTCAAAGTGTTTCAGAAAAGAAAAAGTCTAAGAACTTCACAGCAGGAGATTGTTGAAAAATCTACAGTTACAGTTAGATGTCATCCTGATCTTTGATATCAGAGAAAACTTAAACCCTGAAGCCTGAAGCTGAAGATCTCTTCAATAAAATTGGCATTAATTATAAAAATCTCTTGTACTCTTGATATCAATCTATAAGTCCAGCTCCTTTTAGTTAAGTTTATGAACTCAGAAATGACAGTTTCCAGAGGACTAACAGATTTACAATAAGTGCAGCATGACTTCGTATGAATTAAATATTTAAGCAGATGCATATTCTTCCTTATAAAACCAGCAATGAGGAACAAAGGAACAAAAATATACAAAAGGTGTATAGAAATGCACTGTGTCTAAATCTTCTTTTCCTCTATGCCTTTATGAGACTTATTATGTATATTATCTTTAGGCTTACAGAAACTAAGTATCTGACTGATTCAGTAAAAATATTTGCCTTTAAAATATGTATTTCAACCCTACAGGTGTACAGAATTAGTTGAACTCAAAGTTGTATGCAATGATGAGATGGTTAGAGGTGGCACTGGTCCTTTCATGTTGCTCTCCAGCAACCTTGGTCGCTAGCTGAGCAGATTATGTTCACAGTGCTGTACAGGCTCCCGTGGGCTCAATTTGGCACTGCCCTTGAATGGGCTGTTCAGAAATAAAAATGTTTTTGGCCTAGATGAAATACTTGAGAATACAACATTTCAAAGACTTTCACCTGCAACAGAGTTTTCACATTTCAGTACTTTTTCTAGACCTTCTTTTCCTACTCTGAGCAGTAGTGTGTATTTGGATTTAGCTTTCCTTTGCCTCTCCACATCCCTTTGAATAGAAAACATTGTGTGATTTCCTATTCAAAACTCCTTTTCAGTGTTTTCCCCATTTTTAATTCATTGAACGTATTAAACTGCATAGGTTTAAACCCCACAAAGTAACTTGAGAGGGAAGCATTCCCATTTTGCAAAAGCAATCCTCCAATGTGAACAACTGAGCGTCTTAAGAAAGTTGGTTAGTAAAAAATGGTCACAGTTTTTCAGACAACTCTTGAAAAATGTCTTATCTTTCAAAGGAGGAGTTGGAGAAAGAGTGAAAGAAGGAAAAAAAAAACCAACAAAAAAAATTTAAAAGATAATTTCTTAGCAGGTGATTCTATTTATGTCACTTCAACCAATGAAGAAAAACAGATAATCAAGCAAAAACTTAAAATAGGATTAATAGTGATTCATTCAGTTACGCTTTCCAAATCAACTCTTTCTGCATTACCACAATAAAATGGTTGGCAGTGAGTCAGATAACATTCTGTACCTCTGGGGTTGATACCTAAAGAACTTAAGAGATTTCTCAATTATTTCACATCAATGAGATTGACACATATGACACAAAGTAATCAACTTGATAACAATAATAACTGAGTAATTTATCTCAGTTGGCTGTAATATGATCATACTGGTTTTACCTTTGTTCATAAGTAATTAGCTGATTTGAAACAGAAACTGAAACTTTCAGTGGCTGTTTTTTCAGCCAAACATCAGCTCTCCTCTCTAAGTAGGAATCATAGATGTTATAGCTCCCCTACTGCTGACCTGTAAGTACAATCCTTGCTTGCTTTATTCATATTTGAAACATTTTTCTAATAAATAAAATTATTGCTGATTTTTCAGTACATGTTATACTTAGCAGGAGCTGATTTGATTGATGGTTCACTCCACGTCTATTACTCAAGAATCTCCAGTTTTACCACTCCATTTCAGTCCTCAGGGACAACCATTGACAAGTTACCTCATGTATTCCAACCCTACTCTTAACTCTACCTGCTGAAAGATACTTCTGTAACCTATTTCCACTTCAAAGTTATAGTTTTTACTATATACTCCAGAAAATGCCAAGTTAAATCCTAACCAGCTGAATCTGTCTGAGTTGCTTATTCTGTGTTAATTATTGCCTAGCACCCCTGCTGAGGCAATAGGACTTGCCAGTGCCTCCTGCAGTGGTCTATTTCTTAAAGGCATATGTTAATTGTGAATTAACAAATCATAATTTAAAAAATAAACTCCAAACAGCAAATTTTAGTGACATTTTAATTGGTCTATTCAGTTAAATAGGATGACAGTTTATTTAATAATGATCACGTTTCTCTGTGTCTTTTTCCCCCTCTTAATAGCATTCTGTTTTTTCAAAAATGTTACTGTCTACAAATAATGCAATTCAAATTGCCTCTTTGTGAAGCAAAACTGAAAGAGTTGATTTGACTTGACCTTACATTGCTTCTTGAAGGATGGGAGGATCTGGAAGAACAATCTGTTTCTTTAAGGAGCCAACTCTGCTTGCCTTACTGTGTAAAATATTAATAATTGAGAAGAGTATCAGTTTGGTTAAATGCGGATTGTAGTATTCAGCTGACTTCACAGTTTTAATGGTAATTTTTCTTTTTAAGAATGACTGGCCCTTGTGAAATGCAAGGAGCAAACAACACTGCAGGATTTTTATGGATAGAACATCCTTCTGTATGATCCCCAGATGAAAAGCTGTCATGCATCTCCTGAATAGGTTTTATCCTCCTCCCCTTCCATGGCTAGTTTTTTGAGACTCCAAGCAATTCTTTACAATTCCCTAAATAAAGACATCAGAGCTTTGGCAGAAACAGTACATGAACAGAAATGGGCAGCTGTTTCCAAGAGCAAAATAAATAAATAAAAGGCACTTACCAGATTAGTAAAAAGCTAAAAAGCTGTGAAATGTTATTATAATGTTATTACTGAGCGCATGTCAACATGATGCATCCTTCCAGTTTAAAGTGGTGCTTCAAACAGAAGATTTCTCACTTAATATATATTAGCCTAAGTATATGAGCTGTTCTGTGGTAGGAGTCTCACCAGTCCATCAGAGGTAATTAGAGGCAGAGAGTAAACTTCAAAGACAAAATGTGAATTGAATTGGATTTTTTTATTTTTTTATTTTTTATTTTTAAGGAGGAAGAAAGATGGGAAGGTAAAAGAAATCTTTTCATTTGGGAATATTACAAAAGGCATCTATTAATATAATCTTACAGAGAGGGCTTTAAGGATGACCGTAAATATAAACTATCCCCTTATTTTATATTCTGTTTTATAGAACCGATGTAAAATATAGATAATGCTGCAGCATTTGCTTCAAATTGAATTTTTTTATAGTATTTTACTATTAGGTAAATAACGTATTCTAATAATAACTAGAATATTTGCTGCTGAAATTGCCACACCCACCTTCAAGTGCTTAGTTTTTTTTTTCTTGGATCAATTTTATTGTTAGTCAAAAATAGCTAAAATAGCTAGTCAGTTTCCTAAATAGCTGAATAGCTGTGCCAAGTATTCAGTATGTTCTGTGAAACACGTAACTTTAACATTTTGTCTGCTTTTGTTCATTATTGTAGTCTTTAATTACATGATCAGATATTTCTCAGATAGCACAGCATCAATTTATACTATTTATTCTTGTTTTTTCCTTTCTGGAAAGACTCAAAGACACACACCTACAAAATTAATTTTTAATGTCATTGTTTGAAGCACTAGAAGTCTTCAAAAATCTTCACAAATAAACATTTTTCAATTCAATAAAGCACACTCTTCCTCTCCTCTTTTCTTGGTTATTTTAATAAATGGCCAAATATCTTAATTGTAACAAGTAATATAGATAATGACAGCACCAGTAAATATCATAGAGAGATTGAACATGAAAAATTTTAACCTAAAAGCTGAAACTTTCAAAAAATCTATGAGAGACTACAGTGAGCTACAGTAAAAAGTATTACCTTATACAATAGAGATTTGTACAGATCACAATTACTGACTCTGTAATGGCAAATTATTTAAATATACTGTGGTGGGGTAACTGAATGGAAATTTATTTACCTACTGAATAATCTTTCTCTGTATTCACATTTTCAAAATCATAATGCATGAAAATGTGCTTTAAATATTAAGATTTTTAACATATTTTGCTCCAAAAACGATTTCCAGCAAAGTAACTGATCTTATCATGTCAGGTTAGGGTTAAAGGACTAAATTATGATATTACTCTTTATTTATGATTCAGCAGTGGGTGAAAATCTTATTTCTTCCCCAATGGGAAATAGCCAATTGAAAGTTCCTGTTTCTTTTGATCTTAGTCCAAAACTCAGCAAAATCAATAGTTATCTTTCCACTGACCTTGAGTATTACTAATACCAGCTATTTTGACAGATAAGTGGAGTGGATTTCTGTGAAACATGAATGCAGCTTTACAGAAAACCACTCTTAACTCTCCTTCCCATCTGCTTGTTCATAGTTTCTGGTTCTTTACATAGAGCAAGGGGAGCATTTTAAACTATAAGAAAGGAATTAAGGGAAGAAACTGCATAACAGTAAAACTATATAATATCTATGTTTCTATTTGAACTAATTTAAAGTCAAAAGGCAAAAACATATTTCCAAAGATAGAACAGATTCTTGTAGAAAAATAAAACTCCTAAAAACTTGAATATTGAATATTCAATATTGAATTAGAAAGGTGTTAAAACATACCATCAATTCAAAGTCTGTAAAACAATTATTTTGTAAAAATAGAAATCAGTCGAGATTTAATATAAAATAAAGCCATCAAAGAAAGATATATTTTTATTTATATATATGCATATGTGTAAAAAGTGTAAGGATTATTTTTAAAAATATTGTAAGAATAGGTAGAGTCTTTAGTTACTAAGAAGTAAAACATACCAATAAGCAAAGAATACAAATAAAAAGCAGAGATCAGAAAGATTAAATGGATAATAATTGGAACTAAATAAAATCCAATTGTTTTTTTTTTTTAATTTAACTAGAATATTTGAACAACAGCTTGACTAATTTATATCAACTAGTTTATACATACATTAATTTTCTTCTATACATTGCTACATATCCATGTTGTATCAATTTAAATCAGTTTAAATTTTCTTCGTGTATATGTTTTATGCAGTGCAAACGCTTGCTTTTTGTTGTTTCCTGTGAAATTTTCAGATGGAAGTTATTCTTATTATGTAGAAAGGTGATGAGTTTTGTTTGTTTGTTTGTTTTTGGTATTAGGTTTGTTTTGTATTGTTTTAAAAAAGAAAGGAAAAGGGAAAAAAGTATTTTAAGTCAGGGTCTTGTTTTGTATCAATAAATTTGTGGTTCCATGGCAATATTTCACTCCTAAGGTTAGCCAACGGTTATAAACTGAAAAAGTATTTTCTCCTTCTGAATATTTTTTTCTACAGATATTTAACAACTGTGGGTTTCCTGGACTCAGTTCTGAATCTTGCAATGAGAACCGGATGTATGATTTTTTTTCTCAGTCTTATTTTCAGAAGGGTGAAATGCATGGAGTAGGGCAGGACCACACTGGAAAGACAAAAATGATTGTTACTTTGCTTGATAGTTCATAATTAGTAGTTTCTGGTAAATGTCTACGCTATACTTCATCATCTGGACACAGCACAGATGTGCAGCCTCTGTGAGTCAACCTGATATGCAGAGAGTGTATGTCTTTTTTGTATTTATTTGTCATTATCTGGATGAAACAGGACAAAGAATTTTCTGTGGGACAGAAATAGATGATAAAGACTAATCCTGAATATAGACATCAGAAAATCACCACCTCTTTAATTTTGCATTATGAAGAATTTTGTTGTAGCCCAGAACCTTATACTGTGCTTAGTCTGAGAATGCCACTTGCAGTGACCAAGTATAAAGTTAAATAACCAAAATGTCATAAGCAAAATTCTGTCCTCCTTTTCACCCATTAAGTCCTCAATGCCATGTTTCTCAGTGCCTGAATATTTATGTGAAAGCCTCAAATTAAGCAAAATAAGTCTTTATGTCTCCTTCAAAAAATATTAGCTAGCAAGTTATGTTTAATTATAATTAGAGAAGTCAAATAATTAGAAGTAACTGGATGAAAATGGACACAATTCAACTGAAATGAGAGATGGCTTTACAGCGTCTGTATTTAGCACTGATTTTTCTGGTACATTTACATCCTCCGTGGTCAATATCAACCATGTCTGAGAAGAACAGGACACAGCTCAAAGATGTGCATGTTCTAAAGGTTTCACCAACTCTGTAAATTTGAGTAAAGAATAGAAATTGTTGTTCCCTCTGAGGAAAGAACAATTAAAACTCAGCTAATTTGGAGAGGATCAGAAGATGCTATGAGATTTAGAGTTCAGTGTTGTGAATTTCGTATATGTGGGAGGGGGCGTGGAATTGGCTAGGAATACAGAATATAGTCTCACAGGAAAACTGTCTTCATTAATTCTACTAATTTAATTTTAACATCTAAGCACAGTTACAATGAGGTCAGAGCCCTTAAATGGGTAAATGCTCATTGTAAGCTGCTTATTGTTAAATCTGTTATATACATACATTTATCTTATATATGCATATACATATACATTTTTCTGTATATACATATATGCATATATGTATATACATGTATGCACGTTCATAAATATATACATTCATAAGTGCAAATGTGGATGGATACTTGATTCTAATAGGGAAGGTGCCAGTAGATGGCACTCAAGAATGTGTATAACTGATGGGTGAGTTGGCTGCCTTTTCATGAAGAAATTAGTAAGAAATCTAATCAGGTTGTTGAAAGAATGATGGTCTCCACCCTAGAGAAAATGCAAAGTCTCTATGTGAAACTAATTAAATGATCCTCTAACCTCCAAAAAGGCTTTATTTGCTTTGTCTAGGGAGGATTTGCATGTACTAGTGCTTGAGTGGGACAATTTTTAACACTATGGCTCCCACCAAAAACCTTAATTAGTGGTTCCAGTTTGGTTCTTCGGTTGGTCTCTGACAGCACCTGTCCTGATATGATATTTCACTATCAAGTTTAACTTTTTAATCACCCAAATACAGCAGCTGCATTCCATCTGATACAACTGCATCTAAACTGCATGGTAGAGGCTTACTCAGCCATGCCAACCATTGACTATTATGAACATACTCTGGGAGAAGAATAGTTCACTTGAGACACAACTGTGAGGAAATTGCTAATTGTTTACATAGACAATCCCATCCTTGGGACTTCTTAGTTTACTGATACAGATTTCTTTTTTTGCTTTTGTACGTGATATTATTTCTACAACAGAAATAATGAAAACCATTAGCATGATTACAGTGGTATCAGGATGAAATAAGGTATAGGTAAATATATAGTAAATCACAAGATAGGAAATACCACTCTCTTGATATAGACAGAGCTCAAACAACCAAAAGAAAAAAAATGGTAAAAAAAAATCATCTGCTTTTTTACCAGATCTCAATGAATAATTACAAGCAGACTGCAAAGCACTAGGACTATGGCCTTGAAAAGATACCATGTCAAACCACGTATGGGATAAAAGAAGTTTAAAGTTGCAACTAAAGAAACATGAATGTTTTCAATTTATTATTTTCATTTTTATTATTTTTATTTCTCCTGTTCTACAAGAACAAATGGCTTTTATGATATCTTTTTTCACTACTGATATTCCTCTCCTGTGAGATAATTCTTTTCAGGTCTAAAAGCTCTATCTGACTGCTCAGACTGGGAGAGAAATCACAGAATCACAGTCACAGAACTGTAGGGGTTGGAAGGGATGTCTAGAGATCATCTAGTCCAACCCCCCTGGCAAAGCAGCTCCCTAGACCAGGATGCACAGGTAGGCATCCAGGTGGGTCTTGAACATCTCCAGAGAAGGAGATTCCACAGCTGCTCTGGGCAACCTCTTCCAGTGCTTCTTCACCCTTACTATGAAGAAGTTTCCTCTCACAATTGTGCAGAACTTCCTATGCATCAGTTTGTGACCATTTCTCCTCATCCTATTACCACACACTGCTGAGAAGTGTCCAGCCTTGTCCCTTTGCCTCCTGCACCTTAGATTTTTATAGGCATAGATCAGATCCCCTCTGAAGTCTTCTTTTATCAAGGCTGAACAGATGCAGGTCTCTCTGCCTTCCTCATAAGAGAGGAGTTCCACACCCTTTATCATCTTTGTAGCCCTCCTCTGGACTCTTTCAAGGAGATTCCTTTCTTTTTTGTATCGAGGAGCCCAGAACAGGATACAAATACTCCATGTGAGGCCTCACCAGGGCAGAATAGAGGGGGAACATCACCTCCCTTGACCTGCAAGGTTCCAATTGAAGTGAATTAATTAAATTGGTTCTCACACAGTGACATTGATTTTACTTAGGTTTCTGTCCTCTTTTTTTTTCTCTCTCTCTTCTTTTAATCTCTTAACCACACTCTTTTTAATGCACCCCAGAATCCCATTGGCCTTCTTGACCACCAGGACACACTGCTGGCCCATGGCCTACTTGTCATCCACCCATATATCCCATATATCCCATATATCCCACCCACCCCACCTCATATATCAATAGTATGAAGCCTGGGCTTGGAAAACAAGGGAATCTGTGTTACAAGCTGTTTACTTTCTGAAGGTCTACAGCTTTAGACCACTCTCTTTCAACCTTAAAAGAAAAGAAAAAAAAAAAAAAACAACTACCAATCTTAGTGACTCTTAATTTGAGAGCATGGGCTTTCAAAAGGCTTGCAGAGAAACAGACACATTCTTTATTATTCGATGTACTTCTGACTTGGACTTGAGTGTCAAGTTTATGTTCACTTTATTCTCCTGCTTCATTTTCCTTAAAAAGCCTTGGTTTTGTGTTCTAAAAGTTTTCTTTCATCAAATTAATTGTCAGATGCATTGTTGTAACTTACATTGATAACTTCATTAATAAACACATAGAAAGAGGAATCTGTATTTACTCCATAATATAAAACATTTGGATCGGCCACAATAGTTATCTGTAAGAAATGTTTTCACTTAAACATTTTTAAAAAACAGAAAGAAAGATAGTCTCCATCTTGAATAAAACTTTGTCTGAAAGACTCCACAGAAGTCAGAAGACAAGTAATGCTCACTTCTTGTCAATTAAGAAGTCACTTTTTTTAACAACTTAAATAATTCTGAGGAATGCTACTAAGAAGCAACCATGATTCCTAATCTAATTTTCACACATTATTTTCTCAGCTGTAATAAAAAGACTAACAGAATAAACTGAGAGAAAAGGAAAGGTTAACCTATTGAGAGTCTCTCTAATGACTACTTATTGCATCATTTCTACATAATGGTTTAATTAACTAGTTATAGTGTATATATGTTATCCATAGTGAGTACTTACTTTACCTTTCATCTGTATTCACACAAGCAGCTGTGAACACAGCTTAAGATGTAAATGAATTTTGTTTAGTTTTTTTTTTTCCTGATGCTTTTCCTCCAACTCTCTTAGCAATCACTAACCCTAATTATATTTAGCCTACAAAAGGCTGCTGTATGCTGTTGTAATACACCACCTGAGAGAAATCTCCTTGAACTTTGGTAGAGTTTAATAAAAAACTAGTTAGGGAAGGCTAAATCCCAGACTGAACTAATGCCACAAAGTCTCTTCAGTTACAGTGGAGTTCTCCCTTTGTGGCACAGTCACATGTTACTCCTAAAAGCTCTAACTGGTTTAATATATTCCTGCTTCTCTCCCCGTTTCCTGTTCAGGCAAACTTTTTTTAAGAAAAGCTACTTTAGATTTGTAGGAGTTGTACAACTATTACATAAATTACTTAGACACCTTTATGTAAAAGAGAAGAGTTTATTTTCCTTATCTCAGACTAAAATAGTTTTAGTCTGCTCCCTAAACTTAAGTGGAAAATTGCTTAAATTGTTTAGGAAAAGAGAATTATTTCATAATAAAAAATGCTTTGAGGCACTTTTCAAAGACTAAATAATGATTCTAAGATGCAGCTGACCTAAGAAGCTGAGTTCTTTTAAAGAGACCTGAGACATTTTGCATATGTTGAATACTGAGAAAGCAATTTCTGAACTTTTTTTTTCTCCCAGTCATCAATGTTGACTTATTCTTGAAACATTCTGTGGAGCAGTACTAATACTCTTAAACAAGAAATAAAATGAATTAGTTTGCGCAAATGCAGTTTTATCACTTCCAATTTGAGCTAGTATATCTAAATAAAATAAATCTGTTACTGTATCTTGTGTGTTTTACCATCCAGATAGTTCAGATTTGATGGTGGAAATTTACAAGAAACATTTTTCTCTTATTTTCTGGGTTGTAGACACATTAGTGACAATCAACCTATGAAAAGAGTGTTGTGCTCTTATTAAAGGCAAAGCTGCAATCCAAAGTAGGTCAAACGAAAGAGGCACCTAACACTGAACACAGCTTCCAGAGATCATAGCTAAGATAGAAAAATATCCATCTGTAGTACTATTGCTAATGACAAGCTGAATTTAGCCAAAAAGGTTCCTTTGAGGAAAGAACTAGGAGGAGGGGCAGCGAAATACAGTGGCACATGCTTGCCTGAAGAGTTTCCTTCTGCTCAGCCCTGATACTCCTCCATCAATCATAGCTGATGACTGCATTACATTCTAATTCTTAAGACACATCTCCTGTCATCTGAAAAGATCAAAGGGGAAGCTTGCTCTGGGCCAAGGGAACATGTTAATCGCAATCCCACCCCTTTGTTTGTAAATCCTTCGCAAGGTTCCAATTGCAGTGAATTAATTAAATTGGTTCTCACACAATGACATTGATTCTACTTATGTTTTTGTCTTCTTTCTCTCTCTCTCTCTTTTTTAATCTCTTTAAAGAAATATACATTGTACTATCTCAGGCAAACAACATTTCAAGGGTATGAATATGATCTTGAAACATTGCGATTACAGAGCACTGGGAATCTACATGTATTTTTTCTCACACAAGAACCACATTAACATTTCACTTACTTAACCTCCCAATAGAATTGTGAAGGCATCATTTATAAGGACTGTATAGGTAGTATAGGAAGAAGAGAGGATTGATTGATTCACAAGGGAAAATCATATTTCTTTCAGGCATATTCCTAAATTGCTTGACACACATTTGCTTATATGTGAAGGCTATACTTGAAAGAAAGCTGACAGCAGAGCTTGAATAAAATATATTTCAAGGTAGAACTGGCAGAATTACTAAGAAGGGGTGAAAACTGAGATTCAGACTACACAGATACTGTATTTGCAAGCAAAAAATTGCAACAAATTAGCAACAAACTTAATTTTTTAACCCCATACTATCTCATTAAGCAGATTTATTTCAATTTCAGACTGATTTACTGAATGTTTATTTATGCCTGCTCTTCCAAGCATGTTCTCAATTGACTTACATTACATCTGTCTTAAAGACTTTGTTCAAAAAGCCAAGGAGAGTGTCTTTAAACTGACACATTTAAACTGGTATAAATGCCTGCTATCTATTCATCAGTACCATGAAAAATACTCTTGAATTTACTTCAAGTCAGGGAATTTATTTTGTGGTTGCAACAGTTAATTTTAACAATGGCTCCATTAGGAACATTTTGCTATAAGACAAAATGGTCTTGAAAGGAACATAGATTTGTTGGGACATTAACATTCTTTAAAAAGGAATTAATACTTTGAATCAGATTTTAAAATAGCATCACTTTGTTACTGTGTTCCTCACAGTGGTATTAAACAAAACAAACAAAACAAACAAACAAAAAACACAAACAAAAAACACAAACTCACTCCCTTCATACTTAGATTCTTATGTGTGAAAACAATGTTTCATTCTATACATGGAATTTTCAGAGATAATTGTTCTGAGAATTTTTAAGAGTCAGTGCTAGAGCTCATTAAAGCTGCCTTGTGAATACACCAAGGTGAATTGTCTTGGTAGTTTAACACCAAACTTCTTCACATTAAAATCTTATACCTTATGTATATATATAGTCAAGTAATTATTGCCTGATTTTAATGAAATGGTGTGTCCATTCTTGCCTGCTGGAATTTTAAAATAATACTGGTGTTTTCACTTTTTTCTTCTTTAGATTAAATTATTGTAGACTGTAAATAAAATTTTACCTCTGATTTGAGTGCAAAAAGTCCTGTTCAATGGAAACTGCTCATGTCCATGTAATTGTTTGGCACAAAGGAGGCTACTGCAAGAAGGAAAGTACTTTGTATCCATGATGGTTAGGACAGGTAGTAGCTGATATCAGCAGCGGGAAGAGGGTTTCAGGACAGGAGGAAATAAAAACTTTGTATTGTAACAGTAACAGATCTCTGAACTAGATTAGATGCTGCTTCCAGCAAAACAGTGTAGAAATGTATACATCATACAAGCAAAGCTGATTATGACTTGGCTGAGGGATATGTTATGCAGCAATCTGAGAACTATTTTAGTTCTATTGTTCTCTGATTTTATTATTTACAACTTCCTTTAATCTGAGCTTTTAGTGGGCAGACTTCTGGCATCTCCCTTTGGAGCTTCTCTCTTTATTTGTGTTATATACTGCCTAGAGTGTAGATAATTCAACTTCTGTGGCACTTATTTAGTTTCATATAAGTGCCTTTAATTAGTCCACATTTTTATGTAATTATTGTTTAAAAATATTCTGTTACCTTTTGGTCTTTTTCCTCCATGAGACATTTGTCTAACTTTATACATTAAAATAAAGAACATTTTAATTCAGTCAGAATTTTTTCACTATACATTACCACTACTACCACTACCACCACCACCACCATATGAGAAAGCCTTATTTTGAATGAGTTAATATACTAAGCAACTACTACCACAGCAGCTAGAGTAAGTAATAACTTAGATAATGATATATGATACATAAATGTGTCAATATTTCTACCACTAATATTTTAAGCTGAAAAAGGTTGATCACCAAATCATAGAATCCTAGAATGTTTTGAGTTGGAAGGGACATTTAAGATCATCTAGTTTCAATAATTGATATTATATCTGGGTTGTTTATATATGTGTATATCTGGTGACTTTGGAATTGATGAAAGATAATACAGAAATAATTTTTAAATTAACAGGAGAAACAAACTAGAATGTTTATTTCTAACTGATTCAAAAACATTATGACCTGTAAGTTCTGAAAATGAAGTATCTCAGAAAGTCTCCTGATAAGACATATCCCATGTGTATTTTTTGTATTTCCAGATTTTTAAATCTTTGGGAGTTGTTTAAGTTATCTAAATCCTGTCACCAGCAGAATAGAGATGTACACCCAAGCTATATACTTTGTTCTGTCTTTCTAGGCATTAATTAATTAATCTGATTTATATTAGATGGGTAATATAGGATAATATGAAATACTTTCAGTAAGTACCTCTGTTTCTAATGATGAAAAAAAATGAGTCTTTACAATTAGCTTGAAGATGGGTATATAAACATTTATAATATTTGCATTTATTAAATGAAATAAACCCTTATTTTGTATTATACTGTGGTTTAAATAATATGGCTTTGTATAGGACCTAAATAATCCATATAGCAGATTCTTTTAAAGTTCTAGGTGTGCAGTTCTGTGCACTATGAAAAACATAAAATGGAGCTTCATATGACTATGCATGTTTATAATTTGGGTCTTTATTGCTTAGAATCAGCACCATTTAACATATTTGCCTTGCCATTGAGCCCCATCATCTGCACAACTGTATTTGAAATGCACATATGAACTTCATTAGTGAAGCACTGGTAGAAAGTAGAATGCTTAATCTTCCACTGAATGGCTTTAGACTGAACTTGGAATTACATGTCTAATTCAGAATTTGAGGTTTGCAAATCTAAATAGACATTTCCTCCATAAAAAACAAGCCACATCTCAAACTGAGTAGTGGTATCTGAAATGAGACTAGAAAGAAAGAGAATCCACTTACTGAACAATAAAACTGCATTGTTCTCAAATCTTAGATGACTGGATGACATAGCCCTAAACCTAAATGTAGTAATCAGATATAAGAAACAGATGTATCGGCTCTTTTCCTTCACAGTCAGTCACTAAAACCTCACCTGTTTATACACTAATTTCAAGATGAAATGAGCTGTTCATCTTGAAGTAATGTTATTTTCCTATTAGGTATGCAGAGTACCTAAAGAATCAGTTTAGATTATGTGCCTTTTAAAGAGATGTAGAAAGGATGGATGAATCTCTTTATAGGTAATCATTTCACTCACTAAATTGAGCCTGGGTTCTACAGGATGGAATAGGCATGGAATTATTTTCTGAGAATCTGACGGACAAACAGAAACACCCACTGTGACTTGTTCTCAAACCCAATCAGAGAATTAAGCTGTGCAAAAATAGTTTTGTCACCTACGATACCATGCAAAGCAGTCATAGGTTACTCTGTGCTACATCGAGTATTTTACTGAAATGCCATGAAAAGGTTTATATTCTAATCTAGAAAGCCTTTAACAACTTTCTTACCTCCATGGAATTACCCTAAAAATGCCATGTAGTAGCTCTAAAATGCTCCATTTCAAGGGATCATGACAATTATGAAAGGGCAGTGTGATTGCTTAAACAAGAAATATTGCCTTGCTGCCTACACAAAACTAAACAAAGGCTTACTCAGCTTTTAGGTCAGACCAGTATAGGCCAAGCTTGAGCTCTGATTTGCCCCATACAAGGAAATATAATGGAGTGGAAGCGGCAGCTACTTAATATAGGAGTTAAAATTACCCGTGACTGAAGTGAGCACATCAATCAAAAGTTTTGGCATGTAATGAGCTAGAAAAACTGGTGTGGTAGGTTTGGGGGCAGGAAAAAGCTTCACTCTGTATTCAGCAGTTTCCAAATTACCATGACGTCCCTTTGCATAAACCACCCGACTTCCAGCAGGTGGATTTTATAGGCATTGTGCTGCCAGCACAAAGCTGGATCAACTGGGAGCATTCAAAACAGCTTCCTGTTTTCTGCTCTTCAAATCATAATTCCATGAAATCTACCAAAATTCTTAACATTTTTAGAAGCTATGAAATCATAAAATGACCAGAAAATCAAGAATGAAAAATATGTCAGCCTTAACATATTACACAAGCAAAAGTACTGGGCCTTTTCTGCCCAGGGAAAAAATAAATAAATTACAAATACAGAGATACATTAAAATGTGTCAGAGAGAAATGTTCCAATCTTTCTGAGGTATCTTCCTAATGCATATCATTCACAATTCAACAAATAGCATCTTCTCTTTTACCACCTGCATAGTTTTGGATTTATTATTCCTGTCTTGATCTTTTAGAGAAAGATACTAACATGTTTACATGTTTAGAATTATTAGCTAAAAAATCTCTCCTAAGTATATAATGATTGCAAAAGTGCATTTGTGAGGAGATCAGATGAACATTAAGATACTGTTCTATAAGTGCCTTCCAGGCATCTATATATAGGGGATCAAATTCTTTTTTCATATTCCCATATGGCAGTGAGAGTTGTGTAGGAAACCTTTAAAATCATCCTAGAGAAGATCACAGGCAGTAAAGGGCTTTAGGGTGTGCTTCTGTGTTAGCACATGGGAGGCCCTCTTTTATGTATTTCCTTTTCTTATTTATTTATTTGACAAGACATTCTAAAGTTTAAAAGCTGACTTCATTTACTGTTTCTATCCTCTTTGCTTAAAAAATGTGTAATTTCGTTGAATATTGCTAACAATGTTAAGAAACATTATTGAATGAATGTTATGTTAGACCCTGCTTGGTTCTGTAGGACCACTACTGTACTGAAATGAATGTTCACTCTGAATCAGTGCATAATGCATAAAACAAATGCCCTTATAAACGTCCTATACTAGAAAAATAGTCCTACAATTTCCAGCTGATTAGAACAATGGTCTGACTTCAGGATATATTAGGCTGTAAAATAAATCATTACAGAATAGAAACCATTTACTTGAAAGTGTTTTCCTTTTCTTCTGATTTTGGTCCAGTGCAGTTTGCTGGTTTAAATCAGGTCAGGAATCAGAAAGAGTAAAGGAGGAAGAAGGTGATATGAAAGAAGGGGGAAAAGGGAAATTAGAGATCCACTAGAGGAAAAGACACCCTTCACAATTCAATAATGTTGTCCAGAAGCTGAAGGGAAGACATTTAATCAACAAGATGTTTTAAACTAGAAACAGAACATTACCTTAAAAATTCTCTCATATCTAGAGCTTAAACTGGACACATAATTGTTGGCTGGGAAAAAAATACATGAAATGTAGGCTCCTTTGCAAACAATAGATGTTTGCCCTTGATTTCTGCAAAGGTAGGATATTTCCCCAGCCTTTCAACAATATATTACTAAAAAATTTCCCTCTGTTGTTCCTTTGTAACCCGAGAATGAAAACCTCAGTGGAAGAGACAACTGTCTCCATACAATTTCAGCTGACTCGACACACTCCTCTTCTTCTGCTCTCATGTCATCTGTTTCTCTTCCCACAAACAAATTGCTTATGAACCATTTTCTCTTCATTAAAAATGCATTTAGTAACAGGCTTGAAAGAAATGGTCCTCATCAGCCATTTCATTTGTTATACTATGTACAAAAGAAGCTAGGGATAGTATTTTTGAAGCACAACATTTTACAGGAATAGTTACATTAAAACAGGTAATCTTTTTGTCTTATTAGTTTGCTCTCATAATTTCATAATTCTCTGACCAAACTTCTATGTTTGGTCAGAGAAGAATTATAAAATATATATCTTAATTTAAGAGCATGTGTTTGAAGTCTGGCACTCAAATGACATGCATTGGCTCTAGATCAAGAGAATTCTTCTGTCTTTTTTTTTCTGACTGACTAAACCTACAACCCCTGCCCAAGCCCCCATCTATCTTTTTCCCTACCTTTAATGGAATAAAGTGTTCAGAGTTAAAGCCAAAAACATTTAGAATTTAATCAGTGGTATTGTGTGATGATGTCTCCTTTTAAGACTTGACAGCAATTTGTTGGTCTGCATATTTCATGCAACTTAAAACGAAATCCAAATATTTCATTAATATGGATAAAAAAGAATGATGAAGTTGTAATTTTAACTGCAATAAAGACCCTATCTATATAAATTATTTCTTTGGTCTTTTGTGGGAGCTGTGTCGAATTTTGTGTTCCTTGCATCAGATTTTGTCTTTCTCTTTTTGAAGAGAGGCCATGCCTAGGCACAGGTAATGGATTAGCTCTTTGGAAAGAGGTAAAAACAAGATTCTTTCATTAAGCATCAAAATCAAGGAAAAAAATTCAACTCAAATAAACAATGAAAATATAATTAAAGAAGAGTGAGTACACCACTATTAAGATTTTAAAAGAAAATATCTCAGACAAGTTGGTTAAATCAGTACTTGTTTTTCTTTCTCTCTGTAAATGAAAACTAGATGGAATACTTATTTTTCCTACTAGCTAGGGATAATACCTCTTTAAGCTAAGGGAATTAAACATCTGCTTTTATCTGTCCTTTTCCCCTGCAGTACATAATCACTGTCTGTCACACTTTGATGTCATAATCATCCATTGAAGCTTCAGTGTTAAAGAGCAAATCAGCTTAACTGGAAAAAAGAAAAAAAAAAAAAAGCACCAAAACACTTGCTTTTTATTGCCTCAGTGGCAACAGTGTTGAATTACAGGCTCACTAACATAACTACATCACTAATGTCACTCTAGCCTTACTGAAAGGAAAATCACATTTTTAAAGCTTGATCTTAACCCGTTCACATAATAATAGTAAATGTTTGCTACTAAGTAATTGTAAAAACTCTCTTGTGAGTAGTGCACGAGAGCAGAATAACCTTAGTATCAAATTGTACTTTACAATATCTTTTTGCAACCATTTTTCTATATAACGATGGCATTGAACCCCTGGTATAGATTTCATCTGTGAATGAAATGCTCTTTCATGTATTCAGGATTTTAGAAAGGTCAGTTTACATTTGAAACAACTGGCCAAAAATGAAGACAGTATTCAGTTTACTTCTGGAACAAAGTTGAAAGTTGCCATTCAATTGATGTTGTATTATATTTTGAATTCCAATGAGAAGTTTCAGTTTAAAATTGCCCTTTACTTATTTGCACCAGTCTATTTTTTCTATTGTTTTACTAATTTTTTATACCTCTCCAGTTTTTATCTTACCTACAGAACATACAATTCCTTAGATCCCTCTATTATGGTTAATTAAAATAATCAATGAAGATAAAGGATTTTCTGGTTTCCAGTAATTGTTTGCATTCTCCTGCTGGATACCATTCTATTTGGTCAGCTATTATAACAAGATAAAAAGAAATAAAAGGAAGAAAGGAGAATGAAACAATGTGTACTCAATGTCAGTAGATCACACTTTGTTTTGCAGCTTTTTGTTGTAGGGTTTGCATAAAACAATTCAAATTTTCCTAAATAAATAAAATAAATACATACATAAATAAATTCTTAATGTAAAAATATAGCTTAATATCAGCACCAAAACTTAAGAAACTGCCTTTGTGCTATCTGATTTCTTAGACTTGATTTGATAGATTAACAAGATTTTTTTTCTTCCTTTTTTTTTTTCTTTTTCTAGTAGTAAGAATAATATTATTATTAACAAAAATAGGAATAAGAAAAACAATGTAATTCTAACATTATTCTAACACTATGTTGTTGGCAAGAACTCCTGAACTGGTGATTATATCATAATAATGAGTTTGCAGTGCAGCTGTACTGAGACGCCAAAAATACCTCCTTGCTCCATAGAATACACAGTGTTCTTTTTCTTATATTAAGAAGTTGGTCTTTTCAGTATAATTATCCTTTTATAAGATAATATAATAGTTAAAGTTCTAACTGCTTTCCCTGTTTGTCTGATGTTTTTCCTGCCTATTGGGTTTCCAAATGATATTTCTTTTTACATTATAGGGGTCGATATGGTGGCTCCTATATATTTATGCTCAATACAGACAGTTGGTATAAAGTCAGTTGCTTCACTCAACTCAAAGTAAAAAAGTTTATTGCCTTTTATTACCCTCATTAAGGAGTAATTTTAACCTACTTTAGGCTTCAACTACTTCAGTAATATCAAGAATAATCAAGGAAAAATAAATCTATTTGTGCAGAATCTCTACATTTCACCAGCTGTACTGTAAAAGACAGGGGAAAACAGATAGAGAAAATACCCAAAGTATTGGTCAAGGACTGCAGGTATCTGAACTTATGTCAAATAAATCTGGTTCTGAAAATTTCATCTCAAATTTGCCAGTGTGAAACTAAAATTAAAACTAAGATACAAAATTCTCATTTTGTATCTTAGTTACAAAACATTTAACTATAGATTAAATGAGGTTCTTGTAAACACAATAAAGTGATAATTTCAATAAAATGAGGAAAGAATTAGAACTATAAGGCAGCCTACTCTGGATTAGTGAAAGGCACACTCACTGGCTGTTCTCAGTACAACTGCCTGTCAGCTTGAATATGATGATCTAATTTTCTCTCCTATTATTCTGAATACACCAGTTTAATAACATTATGGACACTTTAATACATAACAGTCTATAAAAGTAGGAAGGAAATAAATTATATGTGGGTTTCTTGTAAGATCCAGCAACTATTGTTTGAGTTTCTATGCATGTTCTTTCATTATTCTAAAATGAGTTCCTTTTCAGATCCAGCAGAATGGTCTGACACAACAAAACAAATAGCTCTCCTCCCTGTTCCTATTAGACACACAAGCCACGTGCAGGTCTGCACTGCTGAACTAAGCACAGTGTGTTTTATAAATCAGTCAATTTGTGCTTCTCTACAACAGCAGACTCAGCTTAATGGTGCATTCTACTTTTAAATGTAGAACTTTAAAATTATTTTTCCCCTTGGCACTTGTGAGGAGCCAGTAGCATTAATTGAACACAAGCCTCCTGCAAGGGAGTGTGCTTGCGTCAAGCTCTATCACTGCAAAGAAAACATAGTCACAACTCACGAGGTGTCTTCTCTCTTTAGGAGAAGTGAGGCCATGCTAAAGTATACCTCTACATAAAGGATTATCTGGTGCCTATCAAGTTATAAACGTGCTTCAGTAGTAGCCAGAGCTTAGGAATTATGCAGTGAAATACAGATATTAATTAATACATTTTTACAAAAGTATCAAAGAATTGAGGTCATGTCCGCATCACGGGGCTGCTGTTGACTTTCTCTTTGCATTCTGATATAATTCAGGCCACATTTCAGTAAAGTGATTAGAGGCATTTCAATTGTAAGTATGTAGATAGCTTTACTGACTCCAACAGAATTGTTGATGTCTGAAAGCCATATTTTAAACAATTGTTACAGTATGGAGCAACGTTTTCTGATAAACCTAGTGATTTATTTAGAGAGAGAAAGACAAACATTTAGGCACAAATCATTTTTCACTGCTGAATTACCACTTAGTTTAGCAAAGAATTACTTCCCATAAGCCTTGCTTCCTTTAATAATCTTGGGTCTTTGTAGCTACTGTTCTCTTCCATTCTTAATTCTAGACACTTAGTTAAGAACCTTTTGAATCAGAGACTTGGTGAAATAGGAGATATTTTACAGTAATTCAAATGACAACCAGAATATCAAATTTCTCACATCAATACTGATGTAGCTATATTCCAAGTCTAGTGCTTCACTACAAGTAAGCATTGGCCATGTTATTTATTCCTGGCCAAGATAGAGCAACAGAATGACTTGGGCTCCTATTATTGCCAATAAACATATGGTATATAGAAGAAGGGTGTTATTTATATTCTGTTTTACATATGATGCCAAAATCTTTATCTCAAAATATATCCCCTACATACCTGTAACACCTTGCATTTACTTGTGTAGTTTTATATGTGTTACTAGTTTAAAAAAAATTTTCTTTTCTAAAGGAAATCTTTCAGATTATCAAATTTTTTTATTTCCAAAAATATTTTTTCTCTGCATTCATTCAATCAGTTCTGCAAAGATCCAGGGCAATTAGGAAAGAAACATAGAAAGGTAACAAAGATGGTTGCATGCATAAAAAGTGTTTCTACATGAAGATCAGGTAGGAAAAAAGGCAACAAGAAGACACAGGACACAGTTCCATAACAACATGAATTTTAAATGAAGTTTAATGGGAAACCTGTTTATCCCACTACAAGTTCTGCAATATCTAATGAGATGATCAGACAGCAGGTTTAAAACTAAAAGGTTCACAATTATTAAACTAATCTATCATATTTGAAATCATATGACAGAGATTTAATATAACTTGTCAAAAAATAAAAATAAAAGGACTGTTTATCATTTTTTAAAATTGGCAAAAATATATGGAACGGAAGGAGGCAACATAGTGAGTATTTTACTACAGATTTTTTATCTTATTTGCTCATAAATCCATAACTATTTTTCTACTTCTATAATTTTTTTTGCATATGTGTGTATTGGTGAACAACATCTCAGTGGAAGGTCACAAGGTAGAACCTACACCCTTGAAAGCAAAGTTTGAAAAAGAGAAATGTAAAACATTATTTGCTTTCCACTTTTTAGAGATAGTTACTTTCACCTGTACTTCCGAGAATTCTTTCTTGTTCATAACACTGCTTATTCTCAGTTTTAGATTTTAAGTGCTATATGCATAAAATAATGCAATTTGAATGCAGAGAGCAAATAACGCTGGATAATCTCTGGCAGAAGTTTTTCTAAATTCTTACTAACCTCCATACAGAAAATTAAGGAATTTGAGCAGCTAATTGTTTGCTTGTTTTGTTTTTAATAGGATTTGCTATGTGTTTGTTGTTGTTGTTGTTTTTCCTTTACTTGTACAATTTCAAATACTTACAAGGGCAACACTGTATCCCTTACAATTTTCTAAAAACTCAGAACAGACCCCTTCCATAAAACTACTACAAGATTGCTGATCAAAAGACATATCATGCATTCAACTCTGAAACATACAACTGTGTATCTCTCTGTACAAAGAAGTTTTCTCAAGTGACTTATTCAACTTGGAGACCTAGGGATAAGTTTTTTATCACAATTCAATGTCTCTCGAGGTCTTTGAATAGCTCTACTATTTTTGCTGCACGTTTCATAACAATTGGATGCAACATTGGTATGTATTACATCAGAAGAGTTATCTTCTAAACTAATTTCTGGTATGTGAACTTGATTTTTTCACAACAAATTTACTTTTTCTATACAAAATCGTTCCTGATTTTAAATGGTATTACTGTCCTATGCTTACTGTACTGATCACAGATACCTCCTTGCCTGACATATATCTTAGCAGCTAATCCATTTTACAAGGAAATGCTTCATGTGCTTAGAATTCTGAAAATATTCTGAAAGTCAGTGAAAATTGAGCTTTTTCCATTTCTCCATGTAAGAGAACCAGCAAATAAACATTTAAATAAATAAATATGTCACTTAACTGCCCATCCATCCAATTTGCTGAGTAAACATATTGCTCTCTGGCAGAAAATATTTCATATCTTGCAGACAAGTTGCAATGTTCACATTTTATATTGCTTATTTGTGCTTTGGTGGCCTTGCAAAGTTTAACCCCATCATCATATGTCCTTTATAATTATCAAGAGTCTTGCTATATTGATAACTGTTTAATTAACCAAAGAGATATCAATTTCTTCAGTGTCTTAAGGATTTATTTTACAGAGAATGATATCTAAAATATGTGGCTACTGGCTTTCCATTTTTTTTTTTCACCGGTCGTTCCATGACCTGTGTTTAAAATCCAACACAAAACTGTATTCTGCGATGCAGGTGTTATACACTAAATGGTTTTAGAGACAATTGCCATGAATTCTAGTATCAGAACTGAAACAAGTCCAAGCCTATAGAATTTTTATTCAATTCTCTTGATCCCTGATCTTTCTAGCAGAGCACTGCCACCATTAGTCTCGTTCCTGATGTATGCTTGATAAGTGTAATTTTCATACTAGTGGATTTCACATCATACTTCTTTGAAGAAAAACAGCTTCTCAGTGTATGCTCAGCTTGAAGACCCTTCATAATTCTCACATGCACTGCAGAGAATGCGCACAATCTTTGCAAAAGTCTCATATAAAACAAACATCCATTTGTGCTGTCTGCAGCACAGGAGTTGGAACTAGGTTATTTTTATGGTCCCTTCTGACCCAAGCTATTGTATGATTCTGTGATTCTATTTCAGTGATGCTTTGTTTCCTAAGAATTGTGATACACAATAATCGCCTTGAACTGGAAGGAAAGTCTCCTGGCTTTTTCCTGGTGTTACTTCTTCATACCTATGAAAATTTTCTCTACAGAAAAAATAGAGGGGGTATTAGAATTAAAAATGCTTGTTATAATGAATTCAATAATGATATCAGGTGTCTTAATATTATGTACAGTTCTCCATGAAAAACTGAAAGATCTTCAGTTGAAAATGTTGTACTCAGTTTAAAGTAGATGACAGATGCCTGTTAGATTATGAGTAGTACTGGAATAACAACAAACTTTACTCACACATGCACGCACACACACACACACACGTATGTTATCATTTTATTGTGCATGTAAATTATCACCAGAGGTTTCTTCTAAGGTCCAAGACTCCTTGATTATGTGATTTTGGAAGAATCCTTCTTTATTTTTAAAATTCTATCCATAAGGATAGTAAATAAAACCATTAACTTATTTATGTGTTACATATCTCCTGTGTTCTGTAGCTGAATGACACTTTTGCATCAGAACAACATTCCATTCACTTGGTTGAATCTTAAAAAAAAAAATAGCAAATCATAAAGCTTCCCAAACACGTTTTTCTATAATAGAAATATGAAAATTTCCTCTTTAAATATTCTTTAAATACAAATTAATAAACTTCATTATAAAGAACTTAAAGTAAACTTCTTTGTGAAGTTTTTGGTGGCATTTTAGTATTGCTTTTCATAAACCTAACTATTTTTAAGAGATATCCTACTCAGTTCAATTTGTTTATTTTGATGAGTGATTATTGGTGTATTTTTTTGATATTGCTATAAAAGCTTTTATTGACCATTAATTACAGGAATATACATTTACATATTTTATTCATTGCTTTGAATTCTCTCTAGGTAGGAGAGAATTTTCCAAATTCAAACACTGGAAGTCCTTATTAGTTCTTGTGTAAGTGTGCAACAATTAAAGGCATACAGAACTGACTCTTGCGTCAATAACTTTTTTCTTGCTGTGTTTTATCAGGTAGGACTTCAATAGTATATGTATAGTGCCAGATGGAGTCAAATCTCATTTTTTTTGTATAGCAATAAACAATAAAAATAGAAATAATAATAAAAAATTGAATTAATGAATTAAAAAGCATTGTTTCCTGCAAAAATAAAATAAACCAAGAGTGAAATTTTATTCTTTGTGTGCAAAATTGCACACAGAAACCTTCTCCTCATTCCTGCAGGAATAGAAAGATTTACTCAATATAATAATGTCAGTATCTACTGCAATCCAACTATATGTATGTATTCCATTATCCGTTGATACACCAGAACTTGAGCAATATTCCTGTGACATCAAAGAATAAAGATCTACAAGAGAACCTAGTCAAGAAAAAAAAGTAAATTCTGTAGTGATTTGATAAATTACAACTTTGCAATTTGCGTAAGTTATGAAACTATAAATGCAAGTCAGTCTATATAAATATTAAAGGTCATTCTGATTTCTTACATAATTAATAAAAATGTAGAGATTGCAAAACTGTAGATAGTGACATGATTTATTCAATAAACTTTTCACATAGAAAAAAATGTGAAATCAATTTTTTGGCCATTTGGTATGCAGTGTTGAAGAAATTCAGTTTGTTAAACAGAGGGAGGGAGTTCCTTGGTTCTGCATGTTTAAGCTGAGTTTGCAGTGAAAAAATACATGTTATACATGTTTTTTAAAGAGGTAACTAGAGAATTTCAGGTAGGTGTAATGGTGGTCCTTATGCTTTTGAACTGAAGGACCTCCCTCCACCCAAATGCAGTGTGGGTGCAGAATAAAACTGGTTCCATGCTTGTCCTGGCATGTTGTCTATCATGCTTGGTGCCTATACAAGCCAGGAAAAGCGACTTCCAAATACTCAGTTACATGTTCCTGGTGAGAGTGGACACATCACTGCCCATGAATGAGCTATCCTCCTGGGGTCACATGTCCAGATGGGAAAAGCTAAAGTCCCTTTGTAAAAAGCAGTACAGAGGTAGGCTTATATATATGTATACATTTGAAAAAATAAGTATTTGTGCACCTTTTCAGTGCATAACTAGCAAATCTAAGCACGTCATTCAGCAAAAAACACCTAATGCAAATCCACTCTTGTATATATGTGTAGACAAAAAAACAAATGTACAAAAAACAACTGAACAAAACATAAAATGGACTCAGGATTTTAAGTATGATATTATCCTTTTTCTGCAGCTTTTGATTTAATATCAAAGTAATGAAGACTGGGCTTATTACAAACTATAGCAGCAACTGTTAATCTGATATTCCTAAAACCACTTGAGAATGAAATACAACCAAATAACCAAGGTACCAGTTAATCTTCAGATAAGAATCAATATATCGAAAGCAATCCACTACACCTATAAAGGGGTGTTTATCACTAATATAAACATGATAAATCATGTCCTTGTACATTCCCTACTGAAATACATTACGATTGATATAAATGGAATGGAAAGAAAATTAACTTATTAAATGACTAGACATTTCTTTTAGATAATAAATCCTGGAAAAAAAATGAAAATATCAAAATACGAATATATTTTTTTCATAAAATATTTTCTATGCTTGTAATTTAATTAATTTAGAAACTTAGAAAAAGCTGTATTTAAAAGAAAATTAAAATGTAATTCTGTTAAAAAGTAGTTTTCCAACATTTTTACATTTGTGGCTTCTATGTTTATACATTCATATTAAAGTTGAATTTAATACAAAAAATATAAAGCAAGATTAATGTGCCTATATGCCAATTTTATTATGTTTATGCAACAATTTTATAAAGTATCTTTCTATTAGGGAGATATCTATCTGTCTTCTCTTGTATGTGCATTCTCTTGTTGAATTAGTATAATTGAACATTGATAAAAATTGCATTTTATTTGAAATTTGGAATTTAAAATATGCTTTCCAAAACAATCAGAAACTCCAGAATAAATTCCAATTAGAATCATTCTTACATAAAGCAGAAAAATTATAAGATGGGAGTAAGATCTTTTCTGTGTATTCTAGCTGGAATACAGGTTAAGCATTGAATTAACATTCTGAGAGGAAAAAAGGAGTAAATATTTTGCTATGGACTATCTATATGTGATTTTACTACAACAAAATAGAAATTATTTTATTTTGATTCATTTTTTATTTAGTGGAGTAGTTTGAAATCATGATGAAATGAGACAAATCCAATGTGGATGTTTTGATTATCAAGGCAATTAACTCTTCTTTATGTATTCATGATTGCTAGTTGTTTGCAATGCTTTAATGAAAATATTTTTTTCTCTTAATTTCTTTCCCATTTTCTGAAACCATCAGGTCATGAGCTTTCTGGCACTCTGATTGCAAAGAATTGGTTGTGTTGGCAAGCTTTAGATCAGAACTATGTAACCACATTTTATTTCATCTCAGATCTCCTGCTTACTCGATTCCACAGCCAATGGACATGACAGACAAAAAATGATGGTATATTTTAATTATTCGCTTCATGCTTCATTTTTCATGCGATGTCTAAGAGAGCTGTTTAATTTCTGCTACTGTAGTTGCTGTAGTTGGTGGATTATGCGTAATTATTCATAAGAGCATTAGATTATTATGAAATCCATACATGAAGAATGATGAATTTCCTAATTTAAAATAAATAAATAAACAAAAAGGTAATATGAATAACTTAACAACTAGTAGTCAGTGGATTCTTTTCAATTACAGTGCAAAAATGTTACTTTCTATAGACAAATGATTGCTGATCATGACAGACACTCAAAGCTTATGTTAACTTTATTAATTCTTCACAAATAATTTAACACTGATCTCCTTTCTAAAAAAAATCTCTTCGTAACATTGAAAGCTATTATATATATTTGCTGTTATGTTAAGCATTACTGTGTTTCAAGTTTTAAAGAACAAAAAAGAAAGAAAAAAAGGAAAGCAACTGAAAAACTCACTAAGAAAAAAAATAATGTCTATGTGATAAGAAGAAATTGGAAATATCTAAGTGTGTGGTATAAATGAATGCAAATTCTGATTCTAAAGAGAATATAACTGAGATTTATATATTTTCTGTGTCAAAAACTTAAACTCAATCTAAGATTTTGTAATGTTTTTTTTTTCTCTTCAGTCTATTCCATTTCACCCATGCCAGAGTATTTCCTATGCAAATCACATTAATAGGCTAATTATCTACTCAGGAAAATTAATTAGGATTTCCCCTGTAACCTTTTCTCTGAAGATACCAGAATTTACTCAGAGGCCATGATTTACTATAAAATTAGTAGATTTGGGTCCAAAATTTTCATTGGAATAGAACATGCACCTTACTTTGTAGGTTAAAATTCTACCAATGGCCTTGAAGTGAATGGTTTTATATGAAAATGGGCATTTACCCTAGTGATTAAATTGGCTTTTGGACTATATTTTTAATTTCTGAAGGAACAGAAATATCTGATACTAAATTAGAAGTCTTAGATCTGAGTCATCAGAAGGACATAAATGAGTGCATAATTTGCTTTGCTGTTAATAATTTAATTTTAGTGAAACAGTGTCTTTTCTCTCCTGTATTTATTCTCTTCCATTCTAGCTATTTCCTATGTTCCACAGAAGGTTTTATCTACTCTAATGTTCGAACTGAAGAATATTATCCTAAGTTGACAGTATGCTGTTTTGCACAGAAGAGTTGTACACTACTGTCTTTTTCACTTCGGAACTGTTTCCACAAATCTAATAAACATTTTTTTTTTTATTCAGCCATGGCCAAATATTTTATCTGTGCTGGGTCAAGAGAATCAGTTCAGCTCTTGATAAGTGGCTTGTGGTTTGGAGGGATGCTGTGTATTGAAAGTTTAAACTAGATTCAAAGAACTTTGCTATACAGTCCATAAGATTAACTCATCCCATGTTCTATGTATAATCTCTGGTAGAGCACATTATTATCATATCATCAACAACAACAAAAAAGAATTTGGAAGTAGGAGTAATATCTTTCTGTTAAACAAGTAGATGTGATAGTGAAAAGACAAGTTTGGGGAAAGCAATCTCTTCAAGAGATTCCCTATCTGATATATATCAGTTGCATTTGTTGTCTTTCTTTACTTAGAAAATGAAATACCAAATAAATAAAATAATCTCACAGAAGAATATATATTTCTACAGTACTTCTGCCTATTTTTACTAAAAGATTACTAGTTTTAGTATCTACAGTAACTTTATGGTGGGTATAGGATCTGGATCAGAGTTGAAGATGATCATGAATTGATTAACAGAATATTATATGGGCCAGATATCAAACAGGGTCGATTTCTATATTCCTTATTCTTGATACAGATGGATTTTTAAAAGCATTTTGTCTTCATTATGCAACAAAAATTTCTTGATTAGTGCTACTATGTAAGATTAGATGATTTAATTAACATTAATGAGTATTTTGCACTGTTGTTCCAGTCAAAGATATGAAACCATTATTTAGAGAATGTTTAGCTCAGTGGTAAAAACTGGAAAGAACAGAAGAATACATAATAACTGAAGAGATCGTGACTTAGTCAATAACCTAAACTATCTGGATTAATCTGATCATTCTTATACCCAATTTGTATCTTGAGGTGAAAATGCAAAATCTAGATATCTTGAAAACAAATGCCTGACATGTGACCAGGGATCTGAAAGGCCTACATTGATAGTCTAAAAGAATCTCTATAACCAGGGCAAGCATATAATCCATGTAATACTGTAAAATATGTCATGGTTTTATGATTTTTGGTACTGGTATTCCACATCATAGCATCATGTAGTGCATTTGGAGTTAAAGAGTTAATGCTCCAGCTCCGTGGATCATCGATAGTTCCAGGTATACCTGTCTCAGAAGAGAAGAAGAACTACATTCCCCAGAGGACTTTGCAATGCTTTGCGTTTTTTACGTGTTTACACTCAGGAGGAAAGATAAAAACTGTCTGCGGTCATGGGACACGCTCTCTTTCCTTTGGGATCGACTCAGCAGTGGGTGCTCGCTGCCGTCCGCCTTCAGCGTTAGCGTAAGGCCTTCGGTTTATCGGACACTCTCTCTCTTGCTCATTTTATTTGGTTTATTAGCTTTAATTCCAATTATATTGTATTATATTGTGTTATTTTGCTTTTCGATATCTATTTAGTAAATTAGCTTTCCTCCTCAGATCGTTGCTGCTGTTTTGTTTCTAGGCCCATCTCCTCTTTCCCTTTTCCCTTTTTCCCTTCCCCTTTCCTGGGGCATGGGTCTGTGGGTCCCCCGCACCAATCGTCACAGAACCGGGCTGAACCTGCCCAGTAAACCGTTTGACAAATATTTTCCATCATACCCCAAATATATGAGTCTCTGCCTAGTAGTAGGCAGGATGCCAATGATTAGTTTGGATGTCCCAGTATCAGTATATTCTAGACACATTATAGAAGTGTTTCCCAAAAGAAATGTTTGTACTAGAGCAAGAATGTGATCCAGTATTGGAGGCACGGATGATTTAGAGCCAGGATGTAAGAATCAGTATTAATCGTATATTTAGTTTTCAATATTCAGGACAACGTATTAGCAAACAACAAAATGTGGTGCACACGCCTATGAGAGTAGCTTTAATGAAGAATTTTATTCCAGCTTATTTCATTACTTTTTTCTTGGTAGTGTGAACTGTGAATTAAGTTGAATACAAAGGGTTTTCACCACACTGAATTACCTGTTTCACCTTGAAAAGCCACACAAAATGAAGCTCTTAAAGCCTTTTGAAAATGACCTTTTTCCTCAGCAATGATTTATCTTTCCCCTAGAAAATCCCTTTTACAAAAGGGAGTATGATTAAAGGAAGCCAAGCAGCACAAACACTCAGTGAAGATCCTGCTTATCTGGAACTCACTTGACAATGTATGTTTTTAGGGTCGGGAATGCTGCAGGTTCAAGGGATAATTCTGCCTTTCAAACACTTCAATTTATTTCATGCCTGAGCACTGTCATTGTACACAGACAAGATGAAACGCATCGTTGTGTAAAGAAATTGAAATGAAATCCTACTTGACCCAGCAGGATGGGGCATTATGTTTGACTCAGTAGTGATTCCTGGAATAATATCTAATTCCAGGAGGAAAATTTCTTGATATGGCCACCTGCTGTGAGTGTCTTTGTCCAGGGATCACAAGTTGTTCTGGGTGACTGGGCTCAGGACATGCCTAGAAGAAAACAGCTAGCCTCCTGCTGGCATTTAGATCTCTTCATTTTCTGTGTGCTTCTATTCAGTGGGAATGAGTGAATGAAGAGCTCTGGAAAGCTGAAGCATTTCCACAGGAAGACAAACGCTCCAACAGAAATGCAAGCTAAAAGCCATTTGACCCAGGTTTCACGTGCAGGTTTCTTCAGGGGTGGAAACCTGAAATTAAGAGTCAGTGTTTTTTTCTTGACAAGTAAGTTTTTAATTTTTTTGTTCACGTAGGCTGGTCACCGAGATGTCATTCCACATTTGGTCCCTGTGAAGAGTTTACTTTGAAAAGGCTCCTCACTACTAGATTAAATAAAATGGGAGCACTCCATGTCTCACAAGAGGGAATTGAGTAGACAGCTTTATTACTTCTGTCAGAGAACAAAGGTTTTCCCAGCATGAAGGGGATTATTAGACCAGCAGCAAATAAACCGAATGCGCAATGTCAAAACTTCAAATATGACTAACAGATAGAGCGGGGAAAGGAGAGAATCCATAATTGATTTATCTAGTGCTACAATATGAAGAATTAAACTATTCAGGTGATATCACCTAGCCCACTTCACTATTGTGAAATAATCCAGTTTTGGTGCAAATTTCCATAATTTCAGCCGATAAAATTACTGAAGATGATAATTGCCATTTTTCCACCCACAAAAGAGTCAGTCTTTACAGTATCAAAATATCCATATGCATATTAAAAATAATATTTATTCCCTTGAGAAAAAAAAAAAGAAAATACTAGCCTTACTGATTTAAAATTATTGGGAAATCCATTAGAAAATTCAGCCTTTATTTACTGTATCAGTAAAATACTTCTTCCTTCTAAGTATACATAAACACCTGTTATTCTTCTTTCTTTCTTCTTCTCTTATTTTTATTTTATTTACAGCTCTTAAGAAGGGAAATTTTCTCTTTGATTTTCTTTTCAAAATTTATCTTTTCATTTTCTCTATTCTTAGGTGTTCCCTACAATTCCTGGTTGGAGCTATAGCCAAAAAAATTTTTATATGACCATTTAGTGTGAACTGGGATTTTCTGGTATCGGCAGCTTTATCCAGTATACATAAGAGTACTGATGATATAAACACCATGGCTTAAGTCAATTTCTGATTGTCTTAGGAATTATAGCAGTGTACACCTACACAGTAAATGTACTTAGCAAAAAAATAGCAAAGCCTTGGAGGATGTTCTGCCTGGCACCATCCTGCCTTCTTTCTTTATAGAAATAAAAGAAGTTTATGATAAAAACTTGTGAATAATTAAAAGCTAGAGAAAAAGAAATATTTGTGGCAAACAATCCCAGGCAACCCTACAGGCCTGGGGAAGAGTGGCTGGAAAGCTACCTGATGGAAAGGGTCCTTAGTGTGCTGATGGACAGTCAGCTGAATATGAACCAACGGTGTGTCCAGGTGGCCAATAAGGCCGATAGCATCCTGGCCTGTATCACGAATGGTGTAGTGAGAAGGACTAGGAAAGTAATACTCTTTCTCTACTCTGCACTGGTGAGGCCTCACCTCAAGTACTGTGTTCAGTTTTGGGCACCTCAGTACAGAAAGGACATCAAGGTGCTGGAGCAGGTCCAAAGAAGGGCAATAAAGCTTGTGAGGTGTTTGGAGTATATGCCCTGTGAAGAGCAACTGGAAGAACTTGGGGCTGTTCAGTCTGGGGAAGAGGAGGCTGAGGGGAGACATTATTGCTCTCTTCAAATATCTGAAAGGTGATTGCAGTGAGAATGGGATTGGTCCATTCTCACTGGTGACAGGTGACAGGACAAGGGGGAATGGCCTCAAGATGCACCAGGGGAGGTTTAGGTCAGATATAAGGAAAATCTTTATGTAAAGGTTTGTCAAGCACTGGAATAGGCTCCCCAAGGAGGTGGTTGAGTCACCATCTCTGAATGTGTTTAAAATCTGTTTGAACGTGGTAATCAGGGACAGGATTTAGTGGTGAGTGTTACAGTACTGTGCTTTGGTTGGGGATGGACGTGATGAACTTGAAGGTCTTTTTGAACCTTAGCAATTCTACAATTCTATGATTCTATGATTCTGTGATTCTATGATTCTAGGATTTGCTTTCTCTTCATAATCATTTTTAATTTCTTACATCCTTACACTGAAACCAATAGGAGTACAGTGACCAAAACTGGGGCCTGAACTTACCCTTTGATATATCAACCAATGCAGACACTGTGGTTATGAAGGAAAATAAAGTTTCAGACTCAGTGTTACCATACTTGATGTTTTAGAAAACTGACAAGGTTCAGACATAAAATGTATTAAGAGAGGGGATCAGTTTTTTTTTTTTTTTTTAATGTCAGGAACAGTTTAGAGTGAATGCCTTAGGCCATGAAGTAATCCTAGTGCCCATAATGAAAAGACTTTGTCAAAATAAGGCATGTCACTTTTCTTTAAAGGAAAAGGAGTCTTACTCACAGGTACAGTGCTTAATAGTTAAGGTCCAAATTCTGTTTCCATTCAGAGCAGTGGGAGACTGCCATCAACATGAATAGCAGTGGGAACGAAATCCTTCAGGCCACATTCTCAGTGCTAGCTTCCGTAGCTTTATGGAACATTTGGCATCATCAATGTATCTTGGTTATGTACACCTGGAATTAATTATCAGCACAATAACTTAGGCCAGTTTGAAACCCTTCTTCCATCTATCCTTCAGTGTGCTATTAAAATATGACTAGTCTTTAAAACAGGCATTTCTTTTCACCTAGCATAGCCTTCATCCCTAAATAAACCTGGAAAAAACTGCACTTGTCAGAATTCAAATGACACTGTGTATGTGCTGTAAAACTGTAAATGTTTTATCTGCCGCAGGAGTAATTCTTGAACTGCTGATTTAACAATTAAAAAAAGCAGCTTTGCTGTTTAATTGCACTACTATTTAATGTATACTGTATACATTATCATAGAAAATAGAGTATTAATCAAACTACTCATCTCTATTTTTAGTAAAAGCTCATATCAATATAGATCATCTGTTCATAATTCTTTGTCATCTAATATGAAAATTAGTGTATAATAGTGAATTGAATAGGACAAAGGACAATGTGGTGGAACCTTTTCTGCATCTGCATTTTTTATGTGTGTCCTCATTATTCCTATATCCAATTTCAGATGATTTCTGATGTCATATAATCCAAAGAATTTGACTGTAAGTAGTGATACTGAGGAAAAATGGTGATTTAAATTTTGTTCAGATATGCTAGTGCAAATATCTAAATACCTTTAATTGCAAAGAAGCTGGGATTAAAAAAGAAAAACAAACAAACAAAAAACAACCAACCAACCAAAGAAGCAAAAAAACAACCTGCAAAGCTCATGTCAAGCCTGAAATTTCTTTATCTTTGCTGTTTGACTGTATATAGAAAGATTTGAAAATAATTGTACAAAAATAAGGAAGTTTAAAAAGATAAGACATCTGTTTACAGAATCACAGAATGTCAGGGATTGGAAGGGACCTTGAAAGATCATCTAGTCCAATCCCCCTGCTGCAGCAGGAAAACCTAGATTAGGTCACACAGGAATGCACCCAGGCAGGATTTGAAAGCCTATAGAGAAAGAGACCCCACAATCTCTCTGGGCAGCCTGTTCCAATGTTCTGTTTCCTTTACTGTAGGAAGTTTTTTCTAGTATTCATGTGGAACCTCCTATGTTTCAGCTTGTACTCATTGCCCTTGTCCTATCACAGGATGTTACTGAGAAGAGCCTGGCTCCACCCTACTGACACTCACCCTTCATATATTTATAAACATTAATGAGGTCATCCTTCAGTCTCCTCAAAGCTAAGGAGATCCAGCTCCCTCAGCCTTTCCTTGTAAGGGGGATGCTCCACTCCGTTAATCATCTTTGTGGCTCTGTGATGGACTGTCTCAAGCTCAGAGGTCCTGAAGGTCAATCTCAAGGGTCCAGAACTGAACACAATATTCCAGATGTGGTCTCAACAGGGGCAGAGCAGAGATAGAGGAGAATCTCTCTCAACCTACTAAGAACACCTCTTCTAATACACCCCATGATGTCATCAACCTTCTTGGCCACAGGGCTGGCTCGCGGTCATCCTGCTGTCCACCAGGACCCCCACATCCCTTTCCCCTGCACTGCTCTCCAATAGATCAGTCCCCAACCTATACTGGTACCTGGGATTGTTCTTGCAAGATACACACTTGCACATCTGTTCATGCATAGACAGGTGGATGAGAAAGGAGAAAGGCACCTACTAGCAGAAAAACTGAGGCGAGTTCAGAGAGAAGTTGTAATTTCATAGACTATTTTTTCCTGTATAAGTATCTATGTAGAGAGAGCTTAATTTTTAACTACCAGAAATGACAATGAGCAATACATAAATAAGAATTCAAAAAATGAACAGCCTATGCAGAATGAAGTAGCTGGTGTGGAAACTCCATTTCACAAACAAACTATATGAACAGATTAGATTTGTAGATATAGGCCCCAGCTCCCACAATGATAGTCTGAAGATTTTTCTTTGGTTCCTTCTCTAATGGATAGCCTCAGTAAATTATTAACCACTTTTAATTTCCAGTATTAACACAGAAGAAAAATAATTTTTATATACATTCTGTTAACACAGGGTGACAGAGAATGGTTTTGTGTTTAGAGTAGTAGAAAGACTACTGTGCATGTTTATTTGTGAAGTTAGATACCTTTGAATGAGATGCACTGAGTACAAGAGGTTGGTTTCACTTAATGAAGATACAATTTGGAGGACAAGCTGCAATCTGAGAAGCAGGTGTATTGAAAAGGCACTTAAATCAGTTTTGAGGAAACCTCCTATTTCAGAGCTGGTATGCATATATAATAAAATAATTGCATTAAAAAAAATACAGTCTTAATCAGATTTCCCCTCTAGCAATAAGCTCACTAGCAATCTCAGATATCAATATTGGGAAAACCAACAATTTGTATATGTCTAATTTTCTGAAGTGGACAAGTTCTCCAATCGACTGGTAGGTATTTTTGATGTATTTCATTTTCCTTTGAGAAGTGGTGCCTGTTTTTAAAAGATTTAGAAGTTTAGTTCACTTAATTATTTCAAATGAACATTTGAAATGAATCTAATCTGAGAGATGAAAATTTTCTCACAGGGAAATGTTCTATCTTTTTACTAGAATCTTATTCAGTACTCAGCCATCCTCTAACATTCACTGGCATATATTGACACTTTATACGATCAGACACCCAGATTTAAAGCTTTTGGTGGAGACAAAAAGGGATCAAGCCTTTAATTTGGCTGTATATCTCTATGTATATGTTTGGTGATACAAGATAATTAATAAATACATCCCATATTTTCCCAGGTGCTTCAAATGCTTCAAATTGCAGAGTATGACTCAGAAAACCCAGAGTGCTTCAGATTTGAATGCTTCTAGGGCTTCAGAGAAGTGCCAAGTTCTTTGAAGTAAGATTAAAAAAGAAATACTCAAAGCACCAGGAAATTTGAAAGGCATTGCAACAAAACCCAGCAGAAATGCTCACAGACCTGCTTCAGTACGAGTGGTGTCAGCTACAGAGATGCAGGTGGCAAGAAAAAAACACATCTTGTCAGTTCTGAGCACAGCTGAACAACTGTAACATAAAAAATCTGAACGTCAAAGGCAGATGAACCCAGGGGACTTTTCTCACAGTTCTGCTGGATATTGCTGCTGCTCTTCCCCATTTCCAGGCCAGCAGTGGGGCTGAGCATATATTCCAAAGAAGAAATACATCTGAACACAACAGAAACATGCTAGGCCATATAGATCAACAAACAGTAGAGCATGGACTTTTCTGTCAGCCACATTATCAATGACAGCACTCACATAAATGTGAACACAGATGGGCTTCTTGTGTTCCTATTCTCAGGTTAATTAGGTTTTAATTTCACCAGCAGGAGCATGCATACACTCTCATTTCATGATTCACAAGAACCAGGCATTACAAGATCATCAACAGTTCATGTTCAGACCGTCAGCTCCTTTTATCCAGCTGCCAGCTCCAATCTTGACTCTTTCAGTGTTTGTATCCTTCTCTTCCTACTAGTCTAACATTAGCAAATTAAAAATGCACAGATAATTACATAGGAAATAGAATTTAGGAACAGAATAGAATGGATTTCAACAATCAAATGCAGGGCTCAACCAGGGAATTTTAGTGAGCTACTTTTTACATATGGCCAGCTCATTTTTTCCTCCTTCCTCATTTTCCCATATTACTCCCTGCATAAACCATTTGAGTTCGACAAATTCCACTTGTATGTTTCTTTCTAAATGTCCCCTAACAAGTTCAGAGAGCTTTGTACATTTCCAAAGCCTCCAAAAAACATCCCATAAGTTATTTTTTTCTCATGAAATCTGTGATAATCTTGCCTTCTCTTGTTATCACTTACACTGTTCTGGTTGAATCTCTTAGAGGCTGTTTTTGAGTGGTCCCTTCAATAGCCCCAGAATTTAAATGTCCCAAATTACCTAGCAATCCTCATGTTTCTTACTGTCCTCTTCCTATTCTGCTTTTCAGGATTGTGGATATGAGTGTTTAACTTAACTTTTCTCTGGTCTTTCTATTTCATGCAGAAAAGATGATAAGCAGATGTCCTTATTAAACCTATCTTCACGTCAGTGATGACAGCAGGAATCGGAAGTTGAAGAAATACTATGTTTAAAGCCATTCGTGCCCAGCAAGTTTTTTGCATTCTCATTCAACGACAATAATTTCTGTGTGTTGTGTTTATTCTTGCCCAGAGAAAAACTTCATGTTGACTGATCCACTCTCCACTCTAAATGAACTTAAGTAATTGGCCTAAATTTGGCCTCTCTGTTAAATTTTGTTTTTCTCACAATTGAAGACTCTACCACACTACACATAATTTTTAATTCAGTTCCTGACTCCATGCCTTTTGGAAGAGATCTGTAGTTCTGCTAGAATATTCATTAAAAAAAAAAATCTAAAATCTGGGCTAAACTGAGCTAAATACCCCTGAAATTATAAACTTCATCATACAACTGTTCAAGTTTTCATTTTGCCCATCCTATCCCCTACTCCTATCCTCTCCCTGAAAATCTCTGCAAGAGAAAGGGACAGAATCTATTGTTTCAACTTTTGACAGTTTTCACACACTTTCAGTACTAGGAAATCATCGTGGGAGGGCAACAGGGAAGGTACTGTTAATAATTAACACCTCTCCCATGATTATAATTAGCTATTCTCAGCTACTCAGGTAACATACAGCAGAAAGACTGGCTGAGGGACATGGGCTTTTTCAGCCTGGAGAAAAGAAGGCTGCAGGGTGACCTAATTGCAGCTTTCCAGTACCTGAAGGGATCCTATAAACAGGAGGGAGGTCAACTCTTTGAAAGGGTAGATAACAGCAGGACAAGGTGAAAAGCTTTTAAGCTGAGGGAGGGAAAATTTAGGTTGGATGTCGGGGGGAAGTTCTTTATGATGAGAGTGGTGCGGTGCTGGAACGTGCTGGCTGGAGAGGTTGTGGATGCCCCATCCCTGGAGGTATTCAAGGTCAGATTGGATAGGGCCCTGGGCAACCTCATCTAGTATTAAATGGTGAGGTTGGTGGCCCTGCCTGTGGCAGGGGGGTTGGAGATTCATGATCCTTGAGGTCCCTTCCAACCCTGGCCATTCTGTGTTTCTGTAAAAGTAATTAAATGTACCCTGAAAATCAGTGGAGTGGTGTTTAAAGGATTCTCCAGAAGAACTTCATAGGATCACTCTAAAAAGTAGTCCCTTTTTTTAGTTCAAAACTTGCAACTATTTTCATCATTATCCTTGAAGTCAGAAATGTTCAGTTCTAACTTTTTTTTGTTTGATTCTTTGCCTAAAATTGATTTTAAAAAATATCAGTTTGCTTGCTTTCAAAATCTACTGATGCAATAATATTCTGATTTATCTGGATCAGGATTGTCGTACTTTCTCAACGTTTTATTGATGGGTTTCCTTTTATTTTTTTATATTTTTATCTTTTTTAATTGCTTGGTTGAGCTGAATGTTCCAAAGTCACACCACTGTCACTGGACAGGATTCACAGTATATTCCAGACAGTCCAATTCCAGAATCAGTGCTTACAGTATTAGTGTATTCAAAAACACTTTTCTCAAAGCACATTTTCATCAACCTTCTAAAGTTTCTAAACAGTTTCTAAACAGCAAAAAAGGTATCTTTTCTTGAACACGCAAATTAAGTTTGTGCTGCTTGCAAGTGCATGAATGTGTGAATATTTGCTTCTGAGGTGACATCCTTGAAAAGATAGGAATACTTACTGCTTTCTGGATGGTGAGATGAGCAGGTTAAAACAGAGCTATGAATGTTCAGCAAAAAAAAAAAAAAGTAATGGTTGGGATGGATGTTGAGCAAAGAGAGTGAGACCCAAGCCTCAGCTAGTCCATAACTAGATGAACCATATTGACTTCCTCAACTGCAGAAAGGTGAAAAAGGGGAAGGCAAGGAAGACCTACAGCCTTCATCTTTGGGACCCTCATTGATGACCAACAGGAACCACTGCTCATGCTTACCAAATGGAATTTAAGGTAGTGGTTATGGAAATAATTTCTCAGAACTAATTGTAATAATCCGTCCTAATTTTCAGAAACATAATGAATGTGTATACCTTATGCTTTTAAATATGTAGTTGTTCCTCCCTTTGGTGTTCAAGTTAGGTGGGACTACCCCCCTTGCACCCAGTGCGTGTGGGCAGTGCTGAATAAACATACCTGCTTTAAAACCTAGCTCTGGATTATATAGTTTGATTTCACAGCTCAAATGATACTATAGTAAAGGTACATATAGATATATATTTTACCACTGTCTTAATTGTGGTACTGTGTAGGGAGATGGAAGGGACAAGGAATCCTCAGTCAGTGAGGGAAGAAAAAAGGTTGCACAGGTTTGATCAGTGAACTAAAATTGCATTCATGCCTATGACTAAGCCTGGAAGAAATGGTGGCACTGCAGATGTAATATGTTCAGAATTTTAAGTAGCCTTCACACTTGACAAAGAATGTGTGAGCATGCAAACTTTGAGAAGATCCCTTAGGAGTTACAGTTAAAAAGCCTCAGTAGGTGTTGTTCTCACAATGATGATTAGATTTTAATTGGCATAAGAGCAGTCACACTCCCAGGGCCCCAATTATCAGCTTGGACACTGGATGCTACTCATATCAACAATATGTATCTAGAAAACTGAACCTACACTGTGACTAAAATGAGCATTTTCACAATTAGTAAGAAATCACCTAACCACCTCAAAAAAAAAAAAAAAAAAAAGCCAACACAGGTTCCTGTGCATAAGCATTTAAAAGGTTCACAGCTTACCCCTATAAACTGCAGTCACTAGTGCACTTGCTGTCTACTTAGATTGTGCCCTAGAATGCAAAAAAACTTACTCTTTTTTTATTATTATTTTATTTTAATTATAGGATGCATTCAATGCTCTATTTAAGTAGAGATATCTATTTCTCTGAAAATTTCACTAACAACCTAACAAATTTTTGTATGTATGTATTTTAAGATTTTGTGGTGAAATGTTCCACTCAGTCAGGCTTGGTCTGGAAAAATCTCTTATAGTCATCTAGCCCAGACTCCAACTGAAAGCTGAGTCAAATACACCTGCATCTAATACAGTTTGAATATCTCCAAGGATGGAAATTCCACAACCTCCTGAGCAATCTGATTTAAAGGTTAACCACCTTCATAATGAAAAAAAGATTTCTTCATGTCTGGCCACAATCTCTCTGTTCCAGTTATTATTGCCTCTTACAGTATCAATGTGTATTGCTTGCGTACCTCTTGTCAAGAGTCTGCCTATATCTTACCTATATTCTTCCCTGAAATGGGTGAAAACAGCAACTATGCCTCCCTTCAGACTTCTTTATCTTGAACAAACTGACTCGCTGTATGTCACATGCTACGCTACGTCTACATCAACTTGGTGGCTCAATGGAATTACTCCAGCTTCTCAGCATCTTTCTTGTAGTTGGGAGCAAACCCATTTACATTACAATGCATGCAGCATCACAAGTGGGAGGGGGAGGATCATCACTTCTCTGGAACTTCCTTCTGTGTTCTTGTTAATACAAGTCTGTGATAAGTTGTTCTTCATCTCTGTGTGGTCAGAATGCTGACCTGTAACTAACTTGTGCTAGTTACAGGTCAGTTACAATACAGAATCAAGTTCCTCTTCTGTGAAGCTATTTTCAATTGCTATTTTTAATTGCTGTGGTGCTCAGCATGCACTGCTGTGTAAGCCTCATCACAGGTGTAGGGCTGCATACTTCTTTGCTGGACTTCTTGAGCTTACAGTCTTCCCCTCCCTCCAGCTCGTCAAAGCCTCTCAATCCAAGCTGGTACTGGTTGGATGAGCTCTTCAGTCTTTCCAGTATTCCCAGTGAAATCAGACTGTCAGAATTTCCTCTAAACCCTCTGCTTTGACTTTCTTGAATATGGTTATGACATTTACATTTTTTTTCCTTTGCATCTGTTCATATTTCTAGTTTAGAGGAAGAGGTGAAAAATTTTAAATGACAATTTCCATTTGATAGATGAGTACCACTGTTGACCACTAAAGTATACAGTATTTATTACATATATGTACATACGTATGTGTACCCCAGAATACTCAGAATATTTAAAAGAAGGAAACATCTATAATTTAAGAGAAAGGATTTAAGGAAAATGGTTTAAAGAAAATAATTATCACTAAATCAAAATGAAATACTTTTTGCCCATTCTGAATTCATATAACACCATAATAACAAGCATTTAAGGAAAATCATGATTCACTCATCTAGATAGTCTTAATTCTTAAGCAGTAGCTTTCATAACATAATAATAAATTTATATTTTTGTGAACTTCCATTTGCTGAGATAAAACATGTTTGTACAGAATTTTTTTTTTTTATTTTTTGCTTTTATCGTCTGACCCTGTGAAGTGGATGACAGAAAGGGAACTTGACTGAATTTGAACTCAATTGAGAAAAAAAAAACTATGTTTTGGGCAAGAAACTGAGTAGGAGAGGAACACCTGAAAAGTACCTCTTGATGTACCTGAAGCCAAACAGAAGAGAGGCAGGAGGAGCTGAGGAACATCATGCAGTATAAGAGTTATCGAAGTTGCCCTGCAGCAGACTCTGGAATATCATTTGCAAAGCAGACTGGCTCTTTCCAATAGAATATTACTTAATTGAACCTGATAGAAGAAATTCAGTAGGCGAGACAAAATATGCAAAGCCTGTGAAGCTCTAAATTTCTGCTGGACAGCTTCTAGAGCACAAACATGGATAAGCTTCGATAGGGAAAGCTTGGATCTTACCCTATTTTTCTTATAATTGCCTAACTGCTATCTAAAGATAATTTTTCAATTTGAAGATACTTGTGGGAATACAAGAAAGACTATTCACAGCAGAAGCTGTGGAGAAAGATAAACAGCATGAGAAAGTAAGGCCGAGAACCAAGGACACCTCCAGACAAAGAAAAACAAAGTCAAGTGAGCTGCATGATGGTCATGTGATGATGACCCTGATTGAAGGAAGAGCGCGTGGCTTGGAATGACTCATGACTCTAACTGGATAAGTGCCTGTATACACAGTTAAGGAGTGTTTGTGGAATATTTGTTGACGTGTAAAGGTGGGTGGGAAAGTGAAAAGAGAAAATGTGAATAAGGGATGTTAGAACCTGTAATAAATGATTTGGATCATTCACATCTGAGTCCATGTCTCAGACACTGCAGATACTTAAAATGTTTCCAAAGTAAAATCAAAGCCCTTTTGAGGTTTTTCATTTATTAGTTACAGATACTTATATATATACAGACATACATGTGTCTATTTATACGGTGCATAAGCCTGAGTTAACAGCAAAATGCCCATAAGTCATTATCTCATTCCTCCTCCTAAGCAGGACAGGAGTAAGTAGGATGAGAAAGCTCATGCAGAGAGGGAGACTACTTATCAATTACTGCTGTGGGCAATACAGACTGCTTAGAGAAAAAGAATTTATTGTCGATTAAAATAGATCCAGGTAGTTGGAAACAAAAAGACTAATATCAAATACTTTTTCTCCCTAATCGCACAGGCTCACCTTCACTCCTTCACTGCAGACTCCTCCATCTGCTCCTCCAAGCAGCACAGGTCAGCGGGGGAGTTATGGTTCCTCTGAAAATCACCTCTCTAACTTTACTATACTAACACAATAGAAATGAGAATTAGTAAAACTGAAAAGGGACTGATGGTACTAGTCTTCTGTGGGGACTTTTGGAATCAATCCTCACCTGTAGTGAATTAGGCCAAATCTGTAGACATTGAGGACACTTTGCATATGTCATTTTCCCAAATGCATTTAAAACTAGGTTACCAAGGGGGAAGGGAGACTTGAATTTTCAAATAGGATGGATTATATTAAATTCTACTGCTTCACTTGACATATTATGATATAAAAGAAAGAAAATATGTATCACTAAGAACACCTAGAAAACACTTTAAAGCTTTTATATAAAAGAGAATGAATAAGTTAAATACCTCAGGGTACAGCTTCGAACTTTCAATGACTTCATGTAGAAGAATACAATCAGAAAGCAAGTGATAACATGAAGACATTTTTAGGAATAGAGAAGAGAGTAGAAAAAGAAAAAGAAAAAAAAACAAAACAAAACATAAAATCACAGATAATAGTTTTATCTCCAGACTAGGAGTCATAGATAAGAAGAGTTTTCCAAAAAATTAATGCTGCATTTTCCCTGTAGCAGTGAAAAAACTTCTGTGTTTCTGAAGCAAAAGTATGTGGCACGTACTCAAAATATGGTTTGTTCAGTTTAAAAGTTAAGCCTGGATGCTTTTGGATTTAGGGCCAAAAAGCAGTCCATAAAGGGGTCAGTGGAGTAAAGAGAATGTTGTGACGTATCTAAATTGATAAAGAGCATCTAGAAACTGTTCGGTGGAGAAGCTCCTGGGTGAAAACTTATGTGACCTGGGTAAGAAGAGCATCTATTCATAAAACAGTGTAAACGACAATGTGTCAACAAAAAAAAATATGCATAGCCAAGAGGAAAGCAGTCTTGGAACAGAGATGGTCAGAGGCTGGTGAGAATTTTGAATTCCTGGGACCATTAATGTCAAACTATTCACTGCATTTGGTCACATTCTATTCCAAAATAGAAGTGACTGCTGATCTAGGTTTAATTCCATGAAGCGAGGTCTTACTTTACTCACCCTAGTAACTCAGACGTTACAGTGAGAAAGTTGGTGCAGCCTTTCCACAGCAAGCCTGTCCTATTTAAATGCAATTCTCTTGCCACTGAAGCCAGAATTCAAGGGCTGGCAGGTTTCAGTTCTGCTGTCTCCTTTTTTCTCCAGGCTCAAAGCTGGGTAACCTGTTCCGGCATGTCACCACCTTCTGAGTGAAAAACTTCCTTCTAACGTCTAACCTAAATCTCCCATCTTAATTTTAAACCATTCCCCCTTGTTCTATCACTATCAGCCTGTGTGAACAGTCATTCCCCCTCTATGGCTGGATCTCTACAAGCAATTGACCGCTTGGGACTCAAGGGTCGGGTAAGGGTCAGTTAGGATAAGCACCCCTGACCTTTAGCCACTTAGAGCCATCAAATTCACCTTGTGTATTGGCAGAGGCTCGATGCCCTGCCGTACAAGCTGCAGCCAGCTAGGTGCACATATCAGCACCATTTGCTCACCCTGAGTGCCCTGTGGGCGGGAGCTGGCTGCAGCCCTCCCTGAGGCTACTTAGGGGCTGGTAGCCTGGTGGAGGGTGGGAAGAGCCAGCTTGGCTCATGCTACATCAGCAGCCCACCCACAAGCCGACAGCCCCCTGGCACAGGCAAAGCACTTTTGCAGGCTTTTTCAAAAAGCCCCAAGAACAGCATTTAGTCGTCCCTGTTTGCTCCAGGTGCCTTCCCCTGTGCAGCCTTACTTGTTCTGAAGCTGGTCTTCACAGAATGACTGCTCTATTAAGCTCTATTCACAGATAGGTGAAATTCTGACATTTTTCAAAGCCAGATAATAAACCATTTGTTCAGTAAATCATGAAAAGATTGTTTAAACATTTAATAAAATAAATTATTTAAAAAGGGGGAGAGAGGGAATAGAATCATTCATACATATATATATTCATAAACATCCTACTTTCTGTATAAATATTTTTCAGGGAAATAAAGAAACAGCATGATTTTGACTCTCCTTCATACAACTGAAATGAGTAAAACTTTGTATTTATATGGAAATTTTGGTGTAGTTATATATATAAATGTAAAATATATAAAATTCAAAATGTAATGTTAGAATCAATACAAATAGAAGGTATCTGGCTTCAGCAAGGGCACATAAAGCCTTTTGTCAGTGCTTGAAGCACCCTAAGCATCAGACTAATTTGTCAGCTTTTCACTTTTAAAAACTCTTTATTAGGACCATGATTCATGATGTATGTGTTAAATGTTTATTATTATTATTATTATTATTATTATTATTATTATGACTATTATTATTATTATTATTATTTCTTTGTTGCTAGTGTATTAGAACCTGGTGGCAAAAACATTTGGAAATTCTACCTCCTAGGAGCTGGCCACTAGTCTTTTTACTGTAGAACTGAAGGGTCTTTTGTCTCAGGTTTCTAACAGATATTTCATGAAAGACAGATGAAATGCCATGGGGAAAACACAGTTCCCACCTATCACATTCCTCCCACTGGGGAGCTGGAGCTTCACACTGCAGGTGTTGCATTTATGGCATGGCTACTAAATACAAGGGTATGGAAGTTGATCATCAAGACAGATTTCATACAAAGCAAGAGAGCAGTGTATATAACCATCACACCAGAAAATAATATGTGGTCATGGAGTTTTTAAAGAGATAAATTTAGCATAAATCTGACCCAAAGTACCATAAGAAAATGTGACTAGATATTCAGATCCAAACTGTGCAAATAACAACTCTCTGGTGTCACAGGTGTGGAAATTGCATGCCATTTCTGCACTCTGGGAAATAATTGGATTATTATAGCATAGTGCTATCAACTGTTATTTGTTTCATGCTTTTATTGAACTTAGGTTAGTGTTATGGAAGGTCTGCAGTTCAGGAGAAGGAATTAAGTGATAAATGTTTTCTAGCACAGGATTTGAATCATTATTTTTTAGCAGTTAATACAAATCAATCATACTTTACAGAAATTTTTCCAAATGGGTGAACCCATTTTGACAGCAACATCCTTTAGATTTCCTTTCATTATTTGCTGTAGCGAGAGAGAAGCACATACATAAGCTATGGAGCAAAATAAAAAAACATACAATTATGATTATATTTCATTATACAATTATTGTAATCAACAATCCAGACTATTTTACAAAAGAGTTTAAGGTTAAGTGTCAACAAAAAATTATCATATTACTTGGAAAAAGATATAAATGTCTGATTATAACCTGCAAAGAAGGCATTGAGAAACTACTAAAATGTTTCAGGCTCCCCACAGTAGTTTCATACTACTTTTATGAATGAACTGAAAGCTTACTTACTTCATTTATCAGAATGCCTACTGTATTTATTACATGAAAAAAAGAAAAGAAGACTGAACTGTTGTCTAGCCTTTCGGAGCATAATAATGCAACATGAGGAAGAAACCATAATAAGAAATCAGGTCTCACCCTTTCTATAGTAATGTTCTACCAACTTGCAACATGCTTTTTGCCTAATGAATATTTGGAAAATACAGAGTGTATATATCATTTATTTGGAACTTTCTTGAGAAAAAAAAAGAAGAAATAATAAATGCAACTTCTTTTGCCCATTAGGCAGAGAAGGGAATGCATCTAAACCAATCTCCCCTTTCTCCCTATGCTATGTTCTAATCACTGAACTTTTCATTATATATATGTACATATTTTGGCTGGAAAAGATGAATAAAGGAATACTTAGGAGGGCTGCATGTGAGAGAGAACACATAGCTGCTTATACCTTTAAAGAATTCCCTGAATTGGATGTTTTGTGGTTTAGAGAATTTTACTGAGAAATAAAGCAAATAAAAACTAAAGAAATACAGCATCTTCGCTGATTATGTGGTAACGAAGCTGGTAAGTTGTATCAGCAACATAATCTGGCTAATAAGGACTTTTGAAAACATACACTTTTAGTTGCCTTTATGACCTATTTGATGGAAAATGAAGCAAATCCACATGATCCCAAGGAACAATAAGCAACTGGCAGTTTTCATCCTACCAGTTCCTGAGACCATGTTGGCTTGGGTCTAAGTGGGATCATGTCTTGAGGGTATTGTTCAAATTCCTTTTGAACACTGACAAGTACAGGACATCAGCAACCTCTCTAGGAAGCCTGTTCCAATGTCTTACCACCCTCAGGGTAACCGAGTTTTTCCTAATATCCTGTCTGAAGCTCCCCTGGTGTAGCTTTATGCCATTCCCTAATATTCTGTCATTGGATAGCAGGGAAACAATACCAGCACTTCTCTCCTTCGGGCAACACCTAGCTAACTGTTTGGGCAAAAGATAAGCCATGACTGGGAATGGCTAGGCTAGCTTCTCTCATATTGGCTCAGATGGGGGATTTAAGTTAAAGGGACATCTGCTTTTTCCAATGAAAATGGAGTGTGTGTCCATATAACCAGCACACAGACCTCCAATAATAGGGTTGGACATCAAAGAGTCAATTTCTTAAAATTTGTAAGACTTAAAGCTTCAAATTCATGGTTAAATCAATTCCCTAAATGGGTGAAAATGGAAATTTTGAAAAGCCAGTTCCCAATATGTGGTAAAGGAATCTGTCTCCGAACATCAGAGAGCTGAATCCAGCTGAATAGTTTCAAACAATCAAATTTAAAGAAACAGGAGAATAGCTATAGGCATGTTGCAAATCAAGGTTTCTTCCTAACCAAAAAGTTTTCAACTTACTGCTCTGCTAAGTAAGACAATGAAGCAATAATACTTTACACCTGAAGCTATTCCATTTCAAATTTCTTGCAATGCTACTGGCATTAATCAGTTGCACAATTAAAATCATTAGGGAAAACAAATTAAATGCTACTTTCAAAGGAGACTAACTGTGCAATTTATACATTACATATCTCTTGATGTGGCTTTACACTCAGATACAACTGAGGCTACATTTCAGTGAAGTTACTTCTAAAACTCATTCTTTTTAGGCTTGACTATTATCAGTTTTAGAACTGCTTTTATAGAAGCATCTCAAAATCATTAGTCTGTTGATATAATTGCTTATCTCTGAGCAATTCTCAGACTTTTCTGAGAAGTCTGGGAGTTCTTAGCCAAGAGAGGAGAACATGTGCAGGGGAACCTCATCAATGCCTATAAATACCTGAAGAGAGGATGTAATGAAGACGCAGGATCTTTTCAATGCCCAGTGTCATGACAAGAGGCAGTATGCACAAACTGGAGCACAGAAGGTTCTGTCTCACCATCACGAAGCACTTCTGTACTGTATGGGTGATGGAACACTGGCACAGGTAGCACAGGTGGCCCTTTAGCTACCATAAAATGTTTTTGCTCGCCCTTGACAGATGAGAATTTTTCCATTCCACTTGCTGGTGACTGATATACTAAAGCATAAAGAATAATGACTTTTAGTTCTGTGCAGTGTTGAGTCTTACAGAAGTTTAATATGTTTTAGGTGTACACTGGAATTTGATAAATATTTCCCATGAGTTTCTGAGGTTAATTGTCTCTTAAAACAATAACATGTCCTTTTAAAAAGTGTTGGTTTAAAATGTTGGACTAATTTTTAGCACCTATATTATTGAAATAAGTTTACTAAAGTATATCATGTATTCACTGTATCTCCTTTTATGTTTTCTGTCTCTTAGCCTAAATTTTTATGTCTACTTCAAAAGAATATATACCCTGCCTGCCAATACCTCTTCAGTGCTGCTCTCATATGGTTCTATCATACTTATTCAGTTTTCAGTCTTTCTGCAATGAGATAATGAAAACTGAAAATAATATCCAGGGCAAGAGATTGCAATCGATTGATATAATGACAGTATATAATTTTCCATATTGGTTTTTCCTACACTTTTTGGTTATGAAGCCACTGCATATAGTGAAGATGTCTTCATTTTTTAATCAACAAGGATGCGTAAATCTCTTTCACACTGCTCCACTGTGTGATCTTTTCCTCAGTGTGCATTGTGCTCATGAAGTATTGTACTGATGTCACATTATCATTTCATGGTTCAGATCTCTAGATTTCTATTATTAGAATTACATGAAAGTTTCTTGCTTCTTATTATTATTGCATGAGATATTGCATTCTTACTACTTACATCTTTTCTACATTTGCTCTTAAATGCAGTAACAAGAAAGCACAGTTTTCCTCAGCAAGTAGGTGATGCCAGTCATCTGTAATCTTCCTGGAACAAGAACAGATTAAAAATAAGTATTTGAATCTGTTTATCTGACTTTTTCTTGCTGAACACCTTGTTGGCATGCACAGACATTTGCTGGGAGAAAAAAAAAAAAGATAAATGAGGATTCATTCTTAAAGGCTTCACAGTCCTATCAACATCCGTGGCCAGCTCAGCATATACTAGGGTGGCTGCCAACATTGTACGTGCTCTTAATATGGTAGATCAAGCAAGAACCATTTTGACCAGAACTTCTTGACAGCTTTCATTTTGAGTTTGCATTTTTTGTGTTGAAATTGAATTCTATAAATTTAGATCTACCTGTTGTTTTACCCATTATCCTTTGATTTTTTTTAGGTATTCTGAGATACTTAGCATATTCCCTCCAGAAGTTTGGTGATGTGTCTTTAGAGATAATGACTGAAATTACAGTGCTGTTTAAGGCAAGCTGTGAAATATTTTGTAAGTCTTCTTAAAGACAATGACTCCTCCCAAGTTTTTTTTTTTTTTTTTTAAAGAAAATCTCTCTGCTGTATATCTTCTTTCTTTTGTCCCTTTATTTTCATTTTTCCTGGAAATAAAAAAAAATCCATGAAGTTAAAATGGGCATAGTAATTGTTTCTAACTGACTATTAACTTGAGTTGAGGCTTGTAGATAGCTGAGAAATTATTCCTTCAAGAAATTTAGCTCAGAGCAAATGGATCATTGTAAGCCCAAATTTCAGGACTTGACATATCAGTAGGACCAATCTCAAACCCATGTTTCAGGACTTATATCTGCAGAGTTTTAGTGAGACTTAAGTGGGTTATGGATTGTGTATCCATGTGGGTGTTTCACTTCAGAAAGTTATTCTTCCTTTCCTAAAATTATTATTATTCATTGCCAGCCATGCATCCTCACACTACATATAATAGTATCATAACTTCCACAAGTGCATGTTAATTACTGAAGCCACAGCTTTGGACTACTTTTAGCTGTAGTGGTTGTTTTTTGTTATTTGGTTTCTGAAAATAAAACAACAACAACAACAAGACTTTTTTAAATTCCATATTAACTGTTTTATTATTAACTATAATTTTAAATTTTATAATTATTATTTTGTTACTGATGGTAACAAAATAATTGAACCTCAGGATTACTGAAGACTTCAGTAGACTTCAGTAGTAGTAGTTTCATTGTCCTCCATGAGTCCTACTGAAGTCACTGCAAGAAAGTTCAGTGTATTAAGTATTGCTGTACAGAAGCTCAATTTCAAAAACACAAAGCAGATTTTCCCAATGAATTTGGCAAGCTTAATTTTCAGTTTTTTTTCAGTACTATCAGTCCATTCTTTTCTCTCCGTCAAATCTCAGTAAAATTACTAATATATTGATAGACTGCTCTCTTGGCAAATTTGAATTATCTGCAGGCAGCTTTTTCTTAAGTAGACCTCATAAATTGCCAAGGTGACTACATAGAAAACAGCTTTCTAAGGGGCAGATGCAACTGTAAACATAATGTAGGTTATCTTGGCATGGAACACCAAATGTTTGAGTTAGCCTGCCCTTTATTTGAGATGATGTGAAGTATAACCTGTCAAATAGTGGGTGGTTAGTATGGAAAATATCTTCAGATGGAAACATTTCTCATGTCATAGTATAAGAGCTCCTTCATCATCTACAATTTCATGGGCTAAGCTTTGAGTATTTCAGCTATAACTGATATAAGAGTTTAGGTAGAATAAATATATGGAATTGAGGCCCTGAAATGAGAAGCAAAGCAGACAACAAAGGAGTTGTATTCATACCTCAAATACATATTTGCTTAAAATGCTTAAAATAACCTGTTTTTCACACTGATATACATTAACTGCAAAAGAATAGAAAAGCAGTGAGAAGTATGCAATGGCATGTCTCTACTGCGAGTTATCACCATTAGAATTGAAGATCCACAGGTTAGCATCCCGTGTTATGATTCTTCTTATGTGAGAAGTCAATCAGCAAACAGTATTTGAGTTGCCCATGCAAAATGGTGGTACGTGCACCTGTACATGATATACGCATCAACATTATATACAGTATGCTGTTTGTTATTGAATGGCATTAAACAAAACTTGAAGCTGTTTTCTACCGTGTAGTGAGAAATCTACTAACCCACTTAGTTCATAGGGATAATTGTGAAAAGGCATTAGAGAATAATTATTAAAGCCATGATTCTGTGATTCTGTGACTCGTATTGGTGTATGATAAACCATGTGCTGTTCCCAGGAAGGCATAACTTTTAAAGAGTATTCATTAAAAACGGAGTTACTTTTTGAAAACAGACAAAACCAAGTCTGTAAGAGATACATTTATATGAAATTCAATGTGCTCAGGCTGTTTGAATAAAGTTACCAATCATTCCTAGGAAAGTCAAATATAACTATTGATTATAGGAAGCCCTATGAAGATGCCTTGCATTCATCATGCCAACTGAATTTTGTTACAAAATTCTTTAGTCCCTAAACTTATTTAATGTATTATAAAATTTGTCCTTTTAAACTATCTGTCTTATACTTTCAACAGCTTTAGAAGATTTAGGGAAAGACAAGATCATATTGACTAGACACATTCTTCTTCTCATGTGACAGTCACGTTTATTTAGAGAACATGACCCAGTCACTTGACCTCTCCCACATAAACCTTGAGGTTTATGAGAACAATTAATAACTCAATTGCCTATAATAAATTAACATAATTGGAACTTTTAGTCAGTATTTCCAACTGTTCTGTTCTAACTCAAGATTTTCAGTATTTACAATATAGTTACTTATGTCAAAAGAACTGCTCAACTCTTACAAGTAGAGCAGGCGTTGTGAGGAAAAATACATTAAAAAATAAAATTTGTAACAGACAAAACCAGAAAATGTTAGCGTAATTACCAGAATAGGCTAGTGCTGTATTGGATAAAATGTATTATTTGTGCCCTTGGAATATATTACAGCTATGCAAGACATTAGTAGTCTCATGCATGCTTCTTTATGATATACAATGCATCAAATAAATCAAAATGAATTTTCTGTTATAAAGCCATCTATTTCATACCTAGAGGTAGTCAATTAAGCAGTAAGACATGACACTAGGTATTTTGCACTAATTCATGTTGAGCTCAGTCATGGAACACGTTATCTTTCTCATGTTTTCCCCAAGTCACTACCACTTCTAATGAAAGCTGAAACCATTTGATAACTTACAAGATTTAAGTCCCCACTAACTTGTACTCTCATTAGATGTATTCCCAGATAATTTTCCCATATACCTGGGTACCAACTTCCACACTGTATCTGGTTTTGAGTGAAAAATTATGAATTGCCTTTGAAGCATTAACCACTCGTTCTTATGTTCAGATGGAGTTAGAATAAAGTACAGGATGTGTATGCTTGTATGTTTGCTCATAGCTACTGCAATACTTATGGTTCTTACATTAAGGGAGCAAAGATACGTGAATACAGATAAATGTGTGTGAGTCTGTTTACTGCTTCTTCTAAATAATCTCTTTTCCTGATTTTTACTGATACCAATACATACATACATACATTTATGACATGACATGTATATGACTTAACTTGTTTTAAAGCTAGGATGAAACTGGATCGGACCTCCATTTACCAGAAAAGACTTTCAAAAGTTTAAAGGCTGGAAAGGACCTTGGAAATTTGTATGCAAGAGAAGATGCATTAGTAGTCTAAACAGAAGGTAGTCACTCAGATTCACCTCCCTAAAAAATCAGACAGGAGATATTTTGTGGCAATTAACAGAAGTACAGAAAATATTTATTGCCATTTTATGCTGTGTATTTTAAAGAGAACATCCTCATTTATCATTATTAGAAATTAACAATTAGAGTTAATCACAGAGAAGAGATGGAGGCAGTGAGGAGTCTTTATTTGAGGAAATTAATATATGTTTAATTTAATGTGTGTGCTTAAATATTATTAAATATCTAAACAATATTTTTATTATTATTATTATTATTTTATGAGAGGAAAGTTAAATGTGCCGTATATGGCTTACATACTAATATGTATTCTTACAATTCATGTTAAGAGAAGATATCCAAAAGACTGATAATTCGAGTTGTGTAAAGTGAATCTATTATACACTGAATTCAACAGACTCCATATGAAGCCTCTGAAATTGTCACCACCAAAAGAATGTGAATAAAGGAATTAGTTTCTCATACACTGCTATTTTGTCAGTTTTCAGGATATCTTAAGGGAATTTATCAATCTAAATTAATCATTCCATTCACTAAACTAGTCCTAGTCATTGAAATTTTTAGTGTTTTCCATTGCATAAATTCAAGGTAAAAGAGTGCTTGCATATCTCCCTCAAAGATATAATGGAAAACACCACCATCAATGTTCTGTGAGTATTTTAATGTTCAGTTTATTATAATAATATAAAAACTTATGTATTTAGTTGAAAAAAAATAAAAATGAAAAATAAAAAAAAACCTCTGCAGTATATTTGCTACAATAATCACAAATTTGAATACTGTTAAGCTATGTTCCAAGACAGTATTAGTTTCCTAATCTAACACTTGTTTGATAGGCAGAGAAACTGTTTCACCCATTCAGATTTTGCCTACTTATGCTGGCAAGAAATATAACTCAAGTCTCTTTGCTTTCTAAATTTCTGCAGTGAATATATGTAGCATTAAAAAAAAAAAAAAGCATTATAAATTCATTAGATAATAGTACTTTTATAGCTGAAAGATCAAACAGTCATAAGAAATTGCTGCAGGCCATGCCAGTATTTCTGTTTTTCTGCTCTCCAGGCCCTGTAAGATCTGATTTTCTTTTCGTGTGCACCTGTACTGATAAAAAAGATATATCTCTTGTCATTCTCTTTTTCATACAAAAAATACAGAAATTTCCAGCGCCACCTATTGGTATAACACGAAAACATCTAACAAGCAAATTCGTTTTGCCACCCATACAACGGAAAGTGGAAAATATATTCTTCTGAATATGAGATGAAGATATGATCTATATGCTATCACACTTTTAAAGCATTTTTCCTTTTCTTCAAATATTTACAAAAGTAAAATAAAATCACAGAATCATAGAATGGCATAGATTAGGAGAGATCTTAAGAATCGCCTAATTCCAACCTCATACTGTAGGCAGGTTTGCCAGACAATAGATCAGTCTGTTCATGGCCCCATCCAATCAGGCCTTGAATGCCTTCAGGGATGGAGTATTCATAGCTTCTCTGGGCAACCTATTCCAGCATTTCATCACTCTCAAAAGTAAAAATTGTCCACCTCAAATCTAACTTAAATCTTTCTCTTTTAGATGTCTCCCTGTAGCCTACTCATCTCCAAGCTAACCAAACCTAAATCCCTCCATCTTTCATCATAAGAGAGGTGTTCCAGACCTCTGATCATCTTCATGACCCTCCTCTGGACCCACTCCAACAGCTCTGAATCTTCCTTGTGCTGGAGGCCCCAAGGCTGGATGCAGTACTGCAGATGAGTCCACACAAGGGCAGATGGAAGTGGACAATCACCTCCCTCACCCTGCTGGCTACCCCTTTCTTCAATAAGTAAAATGCAACTGAATATCTACTTTTGGTTTCTTACTGTGGGGTGCTTTCTTGATGGATGAAAAAGTAGCCTAAAAAATTCACAACAATTACTGAAAGAAGGTGGTCATTAGTTTCTTGTGAGGTTTTCATTCAATCCCACCACTGCTGTTTAGCCTGTTAGATTCTAGACATTACAGTTATTTCTTTTACCGTTAAAATACATGTAATACCTTCTCCTCATCTCACCAGTTGCAAACACTTTATCTCTGGATGTAAGAAATTAGTAAAGGCAGTAGAAAGGCAAAGGAAATAATACTGATAGCAAGTTTCAACTGTTTTCATTTAACAAATTTCAAATGGGCCTGATATTCATTTCCCTAAATGCATTCATGACATATCAATCAATTTTTTCATATATAGTTATTGAAATATTTACTGAAGTCTGTTCTTGGTAAGTGAATCAACTTCATTAACCATTTAAACAATTTCCTTTACTTTGATTTCCATAAATACTGATAGAATCTTGAGGTAAAAAAATATGATAGAAATATAGATCTAAAATCTTTGTTTACAAAATTTATTCATGTTTGGAACTGAAAGTAGATTTTAGTAATGGGAATTTTCAGATAAAATACTGGGTCATTTAAAAATAATTTTACTGCAACAGATATGAACCTGACCTACCTGTTCAATCTGGTCTAGGGAGCTGGTTTGGCTGAGGGGTTGGACTCAATGATCTTTAGAGATTCCTTCCAACCCCTACAATTCTGTGATTCTGTGTGATCTGTGTAGGAACTTCTATCAGAAAAAAGTAAATAAATAAGTTAATTAATGAATCTTTAAATAAATAAATAATTGGTAAAGTCAGTTGATAAGGATTTAATCCACTAAACAAATGAAAACTCACGTGGTATGAGTTCATATTCTGCTTTAATTTTTTAATCTCATGTTCCATAAACAAGCACTGTCATTTGATTTTCAATGACACCTGCATGTTCACCTGCTCCTGGAATAGATTGCTGCAAAAGTTATGCCTCCTACTTATTTTCATAGGAATTACAACAGATACAAAGAGAAACATAATACTGCTTGATAGAGCAAATTCTCAGCTACAAAACATTAATTTTCAACATAATCACCACCATTAGCTATGCGTATTTTCCACCAATGAACAGGTGCCTGCATGCCACACTTGTAGAAGTCTGCACCACCAGATGTGACCCACTGTTTCACAGCTGCTATGACAGAATCATTGCTAGGAAAATGCTGCCCACACAGTCCATCTTTCATAGGCCCAAACAGACAGAAGTCAGAAGGCACCAAATCCATTCTAACTGGTGGGTGTGGTAGGTAGGACAGTTCAGCCAAGATTGGCAATGTGCTCCATGGTCTTCAAACTGATGTGAGGCCTGGTGTTATCATATTGCAAGTGAAAGGTTGTCTTCTCTGACCTTACTCAAGCATTCAGCTTAGTCAGAATTGTGATGTGGTAATCAGAGCTGATAGTTTGTCTGGATTTCATGAAATTCAGAAAGACCACTCCTTTCCAAACACAAAAGACAGTACACAGTACTGTATCTGCTGAGGGGTGTACTCACTGTGCTCTTTAATGGGGTCTTCACGTCACCATTCCATATATTGCTGTTTTGAATCTGGCTCATAGTAGTAGCACCACATCTTCTCACCAGTAATGATGTGATCTGGGAAACTCTCACCTTCAGCCTTTTTCAGTAGGTAGCTCAGTTCAGTAGGTCCTGACAAACTTGCCTACAGTCTTCTTTCTGTTCCTGTGTGAGCATTCTTAAGACTCATCTGGCACAAAGTTTTGCAATATTCCAATGTTGCCACCATCACTTACAACACATCAAAACTGGTATTCAGCTCCATATACAGTTCCCTGGTTGCAATCGGCTAATTCACATGAAAGACATAATCAAAATGCTCTTCATTTTGTGCTGTGACAGCTATGCATGGAGGACTGGAAGGTGGCTTGTCTTTCATGTTGCTGTCGCCACTGCTGAAATGCACCACATACCACTTCACTGTATTCACATCCACTGTTCAGTTTCCATAAATGTTCAGCAAGTCTATGAATGACAATTGGTGACATTTTTTCCACAGGAAGGAATTCAGTAACACACCTTTGCTTCATACACACTTTCATCCCAGATAACATTTTTTCAGACTGTTTCTCTACTGCCATCTGTCACACACTTAACAAAATATGATGGAACATTGGTGGAAAGGTTTAACCTCTTTTGCTATGCCACCACCATCTGCCTCCGAAATAACAGAACAACGTGAAAAAATAGGAGGAATTAATTTTGGAGCATCCCTTGAAGAATGATTTTCTTTGATTGTTTAAAATATCAATTTCAGAAAAAAAGATCAACTGAAAAGGCAATACGAGAGAAGAAAAAATTATAGCAGAGAACATGAGTAATAGAAGCCCTCAGGCTGTCTATGGATAAAGTCATAATTGAGAGAAAAAGAACCAGATTGGTAAAAAGAAGCAAGGCTGGAGAATAAAAACCTGCTTTCACTCCTGCAGTAATCAGTGGGGTAAGTCCTATATATAAGATCAGACTGTCTTTAGAGCATGTGTCTATTCTGCTGTTGAGGTGGTATTCATGCTTCTGTTTACATCTTAGTCCATGATGTAGCACTTTTTTTCCTCTTTGTGGGTGCTAACTATGCTGAACTCAGTTTCACCACTGCTTGTGTGTTTGAATAAAATATACTTGTCTGAGTAATCTGAAGTTGTGGCAGGAAAAAGACCTAATAAGGATTATATTACTTTGTCTCTTGCTCTACAAGAGCACCTACAAGAAGGTGTAGGCTCTCCTCAGAAAGGAAAGTGCAGCTGTGTGGCTGCTTGGTATCTGAAGTTTCTGTTTCACTTGTACTGATTCAACTATCGCAGTTAACAAAGTAGCTAAAGCCTCTACTCTTAAGGACTGATGCTGAGAAGTGCTAAATCAGATGATGACATTTTCTCAGTGAAAGAAAGTTTAGGGATAAATTCACGCAATGTAAAGTTTTAACATAACCTATGAAATTCAGGGTGACTTTTAGGGTTTTCATCTTCCTTGTTTTATTAGCAAATATCCCAAAGAGTGAGGCTAACAGAGAATCCTGAACAGTGATTGGTAGATCCTGACAATATTTCCCCCAGAATAAGCTGCACTTCTCTGTCATGACCAGTGTTTGGTCCATACGCCTCCATCACTTCTTAGATTCTTTCAGTCAGCCTCTCTCCTCTACTTATTTAGCCCTTTCTGCCTGTTATTGCATCTTTACAATTAAATACTTAACCATTTTCAACAAATCAAGAGTGCTATCTAGTGAACTTCGCTTTCTTTTTGTATCTTTTTTTCTGCCCCCCTGCAATGGTTTATCAGGAAGCCTTCAGGGTTGGAGCAATGACAGCACTTCTGTATTGGAGCACAGATATGCTTTGGAAACTGTGACAGTTAATTCTGCACTGAGTTATGTCTGTACATGAGGAAAGTTTGATTTGAGTATGTTACTATAATGTGGAAAGTGTAATGTAAGAAAAGACATTAAAATACTCAGAGACTGGAATGTCCTCTTATGCTGAACAATCAGCATAAGCCACCTCTATACCACAGAAGCAGTATGGGTACATGTAGATGCACTGGTGGGTGCAGGCTTTGTAAGAAGAAGTATGGGGCAACATAACTGCAGAGCTTGGCAATTGAACAATTGAGGCTTAATCTGAAGGGATCCAAGTACTTGTTAACCATTTGATACTGAAATAAGAGGCACTAAGCAATAGGGAAGGTTAACTGTCATGATGGTTTTGGGCAGCCAGTTCTTTCAATACTGAAAACATAGTATAAGCTATAAGCATTATTGTAGTCAGAACTTAAGTATAAGGCTAACCAAATCTAATTTCTCTAGAAGTTTTAAAACAACTGAACAAAAATACGTTGAATTTCAGCTGCTTTTCTGACTATTTTAGAGAAGGAATTTCTGACCACTTGTCCTAAGCCTCTATTGCACTGGTATATAGAGCAAAAGGAGGATAAGGGATTATCAAGATAATCAGAAGCAAACTATTATGATAAATCCGTATGCATCTGAATGCTTTCACATGAAAACATTTGTGATTTTATAAGCTATATGGAAGACACAGGTGACTTGTGGCTGAGCATTGTTACAAATGGATCTGTGACACATCGGGAAATTCACAGCTAAATGGGTATTTGTTTGTCATTTTTTGCACTGCTGCAATATGTAGAAGAGCATTAGCCACAGAAAAGTTTTTTGTATACATAACTTACTTAGGACACTTAGACTAAGAACATTTCTCATTTAAAATCTTTAATCTTCCATCACTCATTATTTTGTCTGCCACAAACGTAATAATTAATACCTGGGAAAATATAGTTTGAAAGGTTCCAGAAAAGCTCTAACATTGGGAATGCCATCTGAATGGATCACTAAATCCTAGGTGACTTCTTTTTTCAGACAGCAGCCACCCTGAGTATAGAGACCCGTATTGGAGTCACTTCACCATGGCTAAAATTACAGGCTCTTTGCAATGGTGTGGTTCACTTCCATTCCTTTTCCATCATAAATCTCTAGAATAATACTAATTAGATGTTATATTGCAGATGAAGTCCTAAAACTTGAAGTCTAGGTCTCTGTTATTTACAGACACTTCATACATACCAAGAGGAGGAAGAAAAGTAACTGAGACGTAAACTTTCAAATAGTACTTTTTTCAGATTTTATTTTTCACAATTAATGTTAAATTCAGTTGATATTACATATAGCAAGATATTGTTGGCACTATACTTTTCTCATCCACACAGTCTGCTACACAAACTTCCAGCCTATCAAGCTACAAACTACCCCTTTTTTAGAAATTTTATGTTTCAAATACATCAAAAGAGAAAAATCCTGTGGGAAAATTATGCTACATTCCATGACTCCTTTTGTCACTAAATAGAACCTTAAACCTCTTCAGTGCCCTTAAAAGGGGCTTTGCTTCCCAGATGCATTATCCCACCCACTTCCTCTCCATATCTTATTGTCATCCCCTTTGAGGTTTATTTCCCTGTCTGTCCTTTTCAAACACTGGCATTTGTAAGAAGGGACTTAAAAAGACATTATGCTCAAGTCTTGACAGAAAATGGTCTTCTCATTGATACAACTGCCCACACTTCCTTCACTCTCTTTGAAAAGGAATCTGGGAAATAACAAATATTAAGCTGCTAGGACAGACACAGACTTTGTTTTAAAGTAGCTCATTTGTTTCCATCCCCAAATTATATGAGAAAAGCTATTTTCCAGAGAAGGGATTCCTCTTGTTGAAGTTACCAACAGTTTTGCCTTTGAAACAAGTAGCAGTAAAATTGGGTCTAGACTGATTTGTACAGCTCAAAGATGTGATGCATAACTATGTAGCTCAAGACTATGAGAACTTCTTGGAAGAAAATATTGATCTACTTTTACAGTAAAGGAAATAATGGTATACCTATGGAGTACTTGCACATTTCTTTACATTAAATACTCAATTCTGCAAATTTCAGTATGTATGCTTGCAGGAGTCAAGTTGAGTATTTCACAGGCTGGCTCTACAGCTCAGGTAGAGCAGCATAAATCAAGAATAATTCTATTACAGATAATTATGTTATACCAGTATGAGCCCGGAAGAAGTGTGTGAAGATTGAAACCCTGTAATTACATTTGTTTCCAGAATAGAGCATCATTGGTATTTAAAAGAACATTGTTCAATAAATTAGTACTCAATGAAACACAGCAAAGAAAAGCTTACGTGATAGCTTACAATTACTCTCTTGATTCATTTTAATCAATTAAATACAGAAATTTTATTTTAAAATTTCCCTAAAACTATGGAAGTCTAAAAATCCTTAGCAACTACCTTAATCTAATCCTGTCACATCTTCAGCTAATGACAACAATGAACCCATGAAAATGTATACAGGCTACTTCAAAGATTTCTATGTTTATATATTTTTTCTATATATTTGTATTTCATATATCTCTTTATAAGCTGTGCTCAGTGTTCAAAAGTTGTATTTAAGGCAAAAAAAACTGTCTCAGGAAATAAGTCTAAGAAGATTGGGCACTGGAATACACTTTTGTGTACACTTTTTAAACACTGGAATACGTTTTTGTTTTTATTGAAACAGATATGTATTTCTGATCAACTATATACAAAATTATCCTTTAAAAGATGTTGAATAGATCTAGTTAAATCTAGAGTTTAAATGAGAAAGATAAATAGGATGATTAAAAAATTGTATGTATGTATGTATATATATATATATATATATATATAAAACTGCTTTTAAACCAGAAAGCAACTTCTGTGTGGTTGTGTGATTTTCTTTTTTTCCTATGAATTATGAGAGTAAAATAATTTTTATTTTAAAAAATTGTATGTATTCTAACATTAATTCTTTTGGATTTCTAGCAAGCTCATTTGTTTCTGATATCCTAATAAGGAAAAAAAATGAAATAACACGTTAATGAGATTTATCTGTAAAATAAATATTATTTTTGCCTAGAAAGAATTTTGTACACCACAGTCTACCTTAATAAGAATAGTCCAATTTATATCCCAAATGTGAGGTAGCATTCAATGATAAACTAGGAAAAAATCTGAAACTCATCTTTAAAAGCTTTCTGCCTCTCTGACATTCTCTTGCTTTAAATTTTCAGAAAGTAGTCATTGCTGCAATTATACAATACTCCTTATAGTCCTTAGTTCAGTATTTCTGATTCTCATGTAGATGTTTTAGATGACTAATCATTTTGTTTTAAGATAATATACATTATATTTCACCTTTGTCAACTATCAGATTAAGGGATAAAACTAAGAAAGAAATTTATGGATTAAGGGATAAATTAGGAAATAGTTACCTGTTCAATGAAATCAGGGAGTTTGTAAAAAATGTTGGATTTACTTTAGTTCTTGGACTTATTTCAAGACTAAAGGTGAATGGGTCAAAGAAAGAGTAATATTATCTCCATATTTTCTTAACCCCTGAATTTAGTAGAAAGATAATCTGTTGAAGTAGATTTAAAGTAATATCGTGACATTCTAATTTGCAACATCTGTTGGTAATTACCTATTACGTAACACATCAAATGTGGAAGGCTGAGGGGAAGGAACAGAGGATATCCTTGTTCCATGCCAGTCAGTTTCTTCATAACAGAGAATTTGCAACTGCTGAACAGGAACTTAAAATATTTTAGGAACTTTAAGTGAAATAGCAGCAATGAGGCAAATCATCACCAAACATATACTGAAGAATGTCTGTCTCCCTATAGGTTGCAATAGCAATCACAGAACTTCTATACATACATTTTGCATTTCTCCTCAAGTATGGTAATTAACAAAATGCAAAGTATAAAAGCACAGTATTTTGTTTCTCGGTTCTGAAGATGTTTCCCTGAGTAGAGAGGTTTAAATATTTCTGTGAAGCTTCTACCTGGACAGTTAAACATAACTTCTTGTGGCTTCTTGTAATTTATTTGTAAGATCTCTCTTATACCAATCTCTGTTGTTAAACAGCTGGAGACAGATGAATCAAGATGAGCAATGTTAATATCACTGCTAATTAAATTAGTTTTTTCTACCACTTTTGTTCTCAAACAGTGGACAGATACTAAAGAAGACTGTAATCACAGATGTTTGTTACTTTCCCTTTGTTGGCAGGGACAGTCTTAAGCCAAGCAGATGGATGGGCCTTTTTCCATGAGTACTTCTTAATCTGCTTCAAACAGAGATCATCTGAATTTACCTGAAAAGTTTAAATGGGAAATACCTACATAATTCTTGGCACAATTGAGAGGATGGAACCTCTGAATAGTAGGTCTTGGGGCCTTCTCTTATAAAAACAAGCAGCTATTATGACTGTTAATGCTAAAGGTTTAATGCTAAACACTTGGTATCACAGATAACTATACTTGATGATGTAGATATGAAAGTACAATTAGACTGAGTTGCTAAGTTGCTTTTATATTTTTGTATGATTAAAACACTACTTATGGGGAAAAAAACTAAAAGAAATATTGATGATGCTTCAGAAGTGGCATTGATAGCTCTCCATCTATAAAAGGAACTTCAGTTTAGAAATTTGCACAATTAAATATCATGTAAAATCAATAAGGACTATGTAAGCTGAAGAAAAATAACCATGTTAACACCTTAAGTGACACATGTACCAGGACAAATACCAATATCTTCCTCACGTGTGAAGACAGGGAATGTGAAAGAAACTACTGACAGTTGAAGGTGAAAGAAAATATATTCTTTCTGTTTACTTATCCTTGGCAGAGTTTAAATTGTTTCAAGATGAAAGAGTTTTTGTTGGAATTGAGCTGATTTAAATCTGTTTGCTCTGCTGCTGCTCTTTTTATAGCATCTGTAACATTAGCTTCTGCTCAGGTAACTGTTTGCTAATGGGCAATAGACCACCAGCTAATTCAAGAAAGAACAAAGACAGATATTGTACAATCAATATTCAGGTAGAGATGTACTGATTCTCAGTTTTCCACTTCTTCCATTGACTAGAGAAACTATACGTCTGCAGCCAGACTAGCCTGTTGTTGGTAATGTCTCAAACAATACAAGTGTGGGTATATTTAATTTATTATATTTTATTGCATTCTATTATATTTATTATATTACTATTTATTATATTTAATTATATTTATTTATTTAGAGACTTTTAAAATAATATCATGATGCTGTTAATTTTGTCAATGTAATGGTTGCTAGTAGCATGTATCAGCTAGTTTTCCTACTAAAAAAATCTCAGTATTCAAGTTTTTTGGTACCTTCTGCTCCCATCACTCCCAAGTAGTGTCTACTTCACTAACTAGTTATTAAATCAACATAAAGCATTGATTCTTCAGATGGTATTTGTTAACTAATTACAGTATATACTGTCAGACCACTAAATAGATAACTAATTAGATGGGTATAGATACATAGACAGACAGATAGACAGACAGATACATATATTTAAGGAAGAAATGGCTATCTGTCCATTTAAATTAGAAGAAAAGATAACATGAAAAGTCTGCTTATCACTAATATTCTGATTTTGAAAGGTCAACTGCTGGTAAACAGGAAGCAAACAGAAATAGGATCTACTATATCACAGTCAGGATCTTGAATAGAAATACAGTCTGCATTTTATTTAAACCAAAGGGGAACATCTGAACCACTTATTCCAAAGGAATGAAAGGATGAGTGTCTCAGTGCTCCAGATCTAGATGGATAAACAAGAAACGTGAAGAAATATTTGAAATGAAAAAAAATCAAATAGGAATGGAACAAAGACTATGTAGGGATTTTAAATGAGAGAGGATTATACTCTTAAACTTCTTACATACTGTTTTTGAGTGAAACCATAAGAAGTTGTTTCAATCACATAGATATAAAAGATAAAGGAAAAAAAAGAACCAGGAGTAATATACAATGAGAATAAGAAGCTGCCTAGTTAAATGAATATTTCCCTCAGTTTTCTATGAAATCAAAGATGATGAACATAGGAAGGAAAAGGTGATAACTACATGAACAAAAGTTCAGAAATGGAAATTACCACAACTGAAGCTGATATAAAATAAAAAGATTTTAAAATGTTGAAATCACGGAAAAAAAAAACAAATCATTTTCATTATTGTATCTTTCCCCAGGACTGGATATCAAACAGGAAGTAATGAAGCTTTTTAGGAACTGTAATTTGTCCCTTCCCCAGTGTTGCTCCTGGAAACCAGAAACCTCATGGAAGCAAACAGAATTGCTGGGAACCAGGAACCACAGCTCCATCTCCCCAGTACTGACAGCTATATAAGGAATACCAATGAAAAACATACCACTGTCACCTATTCTAGTTCAGCTTAAGTCTGTTCTTTCATGTCCTTTCACTTCTCACCTGAAAAATGAGGTGGATGCTCTCCTCGCTGCAACTCCTTACAGGTAGTTGTGGAGAGCAATGATGTCTCCCCTCAGCTTCCTCTTCTCTAGGCTGAGAGACTCCAAGTCTCTCAGCTGCTCCTTACAAGTTTCCTAGTCTCTTCATCAGCTTGATTACTCTTTTCTGCACATGGTCAAACTACTCAATAATCTTCCTATAGTAAGGGGCCCCAAACACACTACAGTATTTGAGTTGTGGCCTCATGAGTGCGTTTTACAAAGTGACAATCACTTCCCTAGCTCAGCTAGCCACACAATTTCTGATGCAAGCCACGGTGGAATTGGCCTTTTTGACCAAGTGGGAACACTACTGTCTCATGTTCAGATAGGGTTGGCTCATACAGTTGACAAAAGACTTAAACAAAAAGTTAATAAACAAAGAAAGAAACACCAGTCAGATCATGGATAAATTTAGGCAAGACAGAAAAGTAAGATTCCTGGCATGAGATCTGGTTAGTATCTACAGTAAGAAGGAAAGAAAGGAAAAGGAAGGAAAGGAAAAAAAAAGAAGAAAATAGAAGTCTGTACTATTTTTAAAGTGGAACTTTTCAAATTTATTTAAGGGATTCAGGGGTTTTGTGATATAGATACTTGCAATAGCAGGAGCTGAACATCATGAAAAATAAATTTCTTCACAGTCCTATGCTCCTAAGTTTGTTGACTTACCAGTAAGACTGACTTATCACTGGAAAATGTGAAGTCAGAATTACAACCCTTTGTCATTCTTCTAGATGAAAACAGAACCTTAATCAACTGCAGCAGTATATGCTGTATACAACTTTTAGTTCAATTATATTTAGTAAATCAACTTAATAGGGATTTAGAAGTGTTTGCTATGTTAGTGCATTTCCAATTTTTATTTTATATAAACTTTCTAAAGCAAAGGATGTGGTTTTTTGATTGTTTTTGTCAAAAACTGATGATATTTTGCTATTTTATTTTTCAATCACCTTCTAATTTTTAAAAATTAGTTGTATACAATAGGTTAGTAACTTGGAGAATTGCAGGTGTGAAAAGTCTGTCATAATACACTGTTTCAGACTTTACCAGGAACCCTAGTTATATATCTGTATGTCCCATCATGAAGGTAGAAGACATCTGTTTCTAATGGGATAAAACTTCTGCTTCTAACCCTGCAGGGCTACAAGATACTGAACTTACACTTTGTCTTATGCCTAAAGACAAAATGCATTTGAAGAGAAAAGATAGGAGAAAGAAGGAAACAATTCTTTGGTAGCTATTGATTGAAATGACTCAGAATGGTAGAATTAGTCCATGGAAAAATGACACAATGGAGGAGAGACTATAACATCGTGTTAATACGGTTTATATAATAGTGCATAGGTAACTTACAGCATGGTTATTACTCTCAAAGCTGATGGAAGAGTACATTCATTAGAATGAAACTGATTTTAGAATTTGCCCATCCATGAAGATATCATGGCTAAGTATTTGAGTATCCAAGTATCTATGTGTAATTCGAACATGAGAATAGAAAAATATAAAACCGAATAGAATTAAATTTACTAGAGAAAAGGCTAAATTTCTAACAAAACTGGGATTTTTACTAAACAGTATTCATTGGAGAATAAAATCAAGCAAAGTAAAAAGGTAAAGCAAAGCAATCCAAAAATCCACTCTATCGACTCATTAAAAATATAAGTGGTATTCACCTGCTTAATAGAGGTGATTATAAACTACCTCTCCAAAAATGTGGGGAGCTAGTCCTTCTAAAGGGACAGTACATGGATACATAAATTCCCACAGAAGTGCAAGAAGATACCTCTGGAAGCTTGGAGAGGATAATACTTTCCTTCATACTCTGCTTCAAGGGAGAAAGTTCTTGCTATATTGGCAGTATACAGAGTATAGGTGTTTCTTTCTATCATGTCATCTTGAAATAAGGACTAAAATTTTCTCACCTCCTCTTCAGAGAATGCAAGAACAAGAAGGAAATGTAAATTGTCCTCATCGTTTGAGTTGTATCCTGCTCACAGCTGCCCTTGTAAGCTGATGGATGGTGGCCACCATTAGGAAGTTAGTCATTAGGTCATCTGTGGGCTATGAAGCAGAATATTAAACCCAGAAGAGGGATGACAATTTTATTTTTATTCCATTACACCATCTAGTTCCTTTCTTATCAGATAAAAATTAATCTTTTATTTTGTCCTGTGGCTTTTAACTTCTTGATGCTTGTCAACGGTTTACGGGCAGGTTCGGCCCGGTTCCACGATGATTGGTGCGGGAGACCCACAGACCCATGACCCAGGAAAGGGGAAGGGGGAAAGGGAAAAGGGAGAGAGGAGATGGGCCTAGAAACAAAACAGCAGCAACTATCTGAGGAGGGAAGCTAATTTACTAAATAAGATATCAGAAAACAAAATAATACACTATAATACAATATAATTGGAATTAAAGCTAATAAATCAAATAAAATGAGCAAGAGTGAGTGTCCGATAAACCGAAGGCCTTACGCTAACGCTGAAGGCGGACGGCAGCGAGCACCCACTGCTGAGTCGATCCCAAAGGCAAGAGAGTGTCCCGTGACCGCAGACAGTTTTTATCTTTCCCTCTGAGCGTAAACACGTAAAAACACAAAGCATTGCACAGTCCTCTGGGGAATGGAGTTATTCTCTTCTGAGACAGGTATACCTGGAACTATCAATGATCCATGGAGCTGGAACATTAACTCTTTAACTCTAAATGCACTACATGATGTTATGATGTGGAATACCAGTACCAAAAATCATAAAACCATGATGATGCCAAAGAAGCTAAGTATTTTAAAACTCCATGAGTCTGGTGGTAGGAGCACTCAGCCCTGAGTGAACTGAGACTATAGTTCATATTTTTCAAGGTTCTCTGAAGACTTCTATGTAGTTCAGGTGACTATTTTCATTGCCTGGTGTGAATGCTGTTCCCATATCTGGGCAATTAAAATTAAGCACCCATGAGGCCTTAAGCTAAGAATGAAAACACCTAATTTAAATGCCTTAGGAATTAGATAATTTTCAAAAGTAGATGCATATTGGATTTCTTTTAGAGAATTTGATGGGGTTTAAGGCAGGGTGTATGTCACCTTGAATTCCTAGACTTCTATTTTCAAAATAACTGCAGGAATGCATACCAAGAATGTCTTTTAAAAAGAAGTCGACAGGCTGGTTTTCGTATATTAGTAAAGTCATTGTACATAAATAATATTAGAGGAAGAAAGAAGTGACTTTCACTTCATTTTCTATTTTGTAAATACACATAAGGCTTCATGTCTTTGCTTCTGTGTATATACATGTCAGTAATAATATATCTTTATGATGTAAGCTAAGGAGCCAAGTAGTCTGTATCATTTATTTTTGCAATTTGGAGCAATCCACAATAACTTCTATTTTTAAATACAGGGTAATCAGGGATGGATTAATGAGGCCTAATATTACAAAAAGAAAATTAGTGATACATGTGGACATACAGGAAAGCTCACCCAAATCCATTTGCTCCTGCTGAGACCCCTTGAATAATATTTTCCCCAAAGTTAAAACAATAATATTTAAGGTTAGAAGAAGAATGACAAAATTATGAGAAACACAGAATTCCTATACCAAATGAAATTAAAAGGTCCTATTCTAGTTAAGTCCCAACCCTGTTAAGAGTTCACATTCCTATCTTTAGCTATGTGAGTAGTTGTATTGATTTCATATTCAGAAATCTTCACAGGATTAAGGCTTAAATAGGGTCAGATGTTCCTGGTCACTTCTCTTGCCCTTTTTGAACTCTACAGAAATACTCACGTGCTCAAAAATTGAATGTTTGTGAGGACAGAATCCCAGTCTGGAAATAAGAAAAATAAAAGCAGATACAATAAAGAAGTAATTTTGTATGTTACACTCTAAAGAAGTCTAATGCTTCTGTTCATTTCCAAGCTATGAATGTGCTTAGATTGAATCGCAGAGAAAGGACTTGGTGAATAGTCCCTTGGGAACATATTCTAGTTTATTTTCTGATACCTTTTTGGAATCTTTCTACTGAGATTTATAACAGCAAAATGGGACAGTTTCATAGGAGAGTGATTCTTAGTTTGTCACTGTGTAATAAAGTTCATAATGCTAAATTGTGGTTGTAAATGTACATGTCACATGCTTGGGAAAATCAGGGCACCTAAAAGAGGACAAAAAGACAAAATAATGCAACTATAGTTCTGTGGCAGCCTGAGCTACTGTGATTGCTGATATTGCCTGTTCCTTCACTGTTGGGTGGGATTTTGAGATCTCTTCTTGCTTCATCTCTTATATTGCTCCACTGTTGGCTTTATTAAGGTCTTTCATTAGCTTGATCATTCACTATTACTGTCCTGTTTTCTACTGATATACCAATTCACGACAGTTCTAGAAAGAGCCCAACAACTGCCAGAACATTTCAAAAGGTAATCATAGCAATGCCTTTCCATGGGGAAGAAAGAGGAGGACAGCAGCTTGCAGTTATGGATATGCTGAAGAGTTCTTTTTCATGAGAAACTCCTAAAAGATGTATTCCTTCAAAGGCATCAGTACAGTTGATGGCTGTTTGGTTTTTAGAAATCTAATTTCAAAATTAGGAAGCACCTTGTGCCAATTCACAGATCTTGGATTAAACATTAACATTAAGATTGGCACCTAAAAATCAATTTAGAATTAGAACAGTCATGATATATCAAGATATAGTCAGTTCTCACTCCTTCATATTTAATCTCTCTTTTCCTAAGAGCTACAAACTATAATCTACTGTGTAAATCAAAACCTCTTGTTTTCAAGAAAGGACAGTATTTTCATTTCTGTGTGGTGCTCTTCCACTCTTTCTGGATTACTTATATGACCACTTGGGAAGGGAGAAATCCCATATTTTACATGAGTGCCCTAGATAAAAAGCTCCTGAGTCATTTTGCTCTCCTTTTGTCCCTAGAATGTGAGAGAAGAGTCTAAGATCTCCCACTCTGGAACATATTGTCAATGGCACTCACCAGAGATGTGTGGGGTTCCACAAGAAAATGAGTCAAACATAAGATTCCTCATATTTCACTTATCACTGAATTACTCATTTAACGGTAAGGTGATTTAGTGGCATCATTTGATACACCTATGCTGTGTATCAGGCAAGGTAAAATAGTTCTGGAAATATCTATTTTATTGATCACGCTGGAGTTTAGGTAAAATCTTGACATGTTTACTGTTTAATGATAGCAGGATTAAATTGTCACATATGCCTGTGAAACTTTATGAATGGGAATTCAAGTGCCTAGCAGCTTTAATCTTGGGTTCTACAAAATTAGTCATGAGGTAAAGTGTTGTGAAATCTGGTGGTGATGTGAACAGCGATGTGCTTCTCAGTGAGTTATGAAATAGTTCTATCGTGGATCACAGCTTTATGTGGAGAGTTACTCCTCCTCCAATTTAATATTTATATTGCAACACAATATTAAATCCTATTTTTAGAAAAATTATATCTAATAATCAAATAAAGATGACAGGTATGACTGAATACTATATGCAATTTCCTTAAGCTAGCATAAATACAAGAACTACTTTAATGCATTAGACTATAAAACAAAGATTACTAGTTACAAGAGGAATGCTCTTGTCTGTGGCAATGCAAGTTTGTTAGGGATTATTTTCTTTCTCTGTAAACAGTTTTAATGAAAGTTTCTTCCTCTGTTGTATTTTTAAACTTATTATGTATTCTGATGGGGATACATCTACATCTTCTGTAATGCTGTATGTGCTATTTATTAAAAAATAAAAAAATAAAAAGACAGAAATTATAAGGTATGCTTAAAAAACATATTGAGAACTAAAGGAGATAATCAGCTTAGCTGGATTTTGCTAATGTGCCTGTCTATTGTTTTGATAAGAATTAAATGAAACCCCAAATATAAGTAATTCAGGAACACAGATTTCTGGAAATTCTTTGAAAAGTTAATATTTTTGCCATGTAAACACTTCTAAAAATCTCACCCTGGAGATGAGATTCATCCCTCTTACTGCAGCTATGCAAAATCTAGCCTCGTCTAAGCAAGCTGTATGGATTCCTTTTGTAATCAGTGGAGAAACATAGGCATATCCAGAGGGCATTTTTTTCTTCATTTCTACCTCTCTATGCAAGGGCAGAAGTCTAATTTTTATATGACTAACCTAAGGTGAGATGGGTCCTGAATTTAACTTCTGTGACACTCAGTGCTTGTCAAGATTAACTGGATAAATATTTTTTGATTCATTAGAGAGTAATGGCCAAAACTTTAGTGTTTACTGCACTTCCACTTCATTCCTCTGAATTCCTCTACTTGTGTAGACTCCTGAAATACTCACCATCCTGTCAAGTCTCTCAAAAGCTTGTTAGTTTTAGGAGGATAATTGGAGATTATTTCCTTCTCCATTTTTCACCCATCCAGCCCATTATGAAGTTCAAAAATGTCTAGGCTGGCTTTTGTTGAATAATAAAAAAAAAGTAACAAAAAAACCCCACCTTTACTCTGTTTCTTCCATAAGTACCATGAGTATATATTAATTAACAGTGAATATAGTACAAAGGAGTATTTGAACCTAAAAACCTTGGCATTTTTTTTAAATAATGTATTCCTTTTACATTTAGTAATTAACATGTTTCCTGTAATGCTAATTTATACAAAACTGTTATTAAAATGCATGTTTTCTATTTCTGTATTTTTTCAACCTAAATAAAAACAATAATCCATATATATTCTCCAAGATCCAAAATAGTTTATAGGAAAATTCTGATTTTTGCATTTGCAAGGAATCATTCAACAAAAAGTCTGAATTTGGATGAAAATCAAATATTTAACAATAAAATAAACACTGAAATGGTCAAATAGATATTATTTTACGTTGTATAAAATATACATGAAATTATTCTTTCTTTTTTTAAAGAAAATCTTCATCCTATACCTATGATATTTTAAAGGATCTCTAAAGCATCTCTAAAGCTGTGTAACCAATGTAAATACAAAGTAATATGTATATTTTTATATCAGAAAACACTGTCTAGCACTTTATAATAGCTTTTTTTTCTGTGTATATTTCCTTTGTGTTCACCAATTCACAGCTCTGTTATTTGTGTCTATGCATATATCTGTGAATCTGTATGCAGCTGCATGCAGCATTCAGCTGACAGCAGCAAAAAAAAATGTCTTTTTTCAGATTCAGCTGACAGGCAAAAGATCCTGTTCCTGTAGCACTTTTACCAGAACAAGACAAAAGAAGCTCAGGGGCAGTGAATGAGATGACTGTGCTCTCTATAGTATTAAGAAGTATATTTATTGTGGGACCGCAGATCTTGAAGATGTTAACTAAGCCTCTAGAATTAGGTAGTAGCAGTTTTGGGAATGAGAGCAGAGAAAATCTGGAGTTGGAAACTAATGCTACCTATCTGCTTCAGGTCTGCTTATTTAGCTCATGTGGAAGCTGAAGTGGAACCATTACCACTACTATTTTAACAGGATTTTAAACTACTCACTGTGTGCCTATACTTACGCTATATTCACATTTTTTACTTACAGGCTCATCAAAGCCTGAGGTCAGATTTTCTTCCTCACAATGAAGTGAAAAGAACTGATTTGAGAAAAAAGTAAAAAGTTAAATATATAATTACTGCTACTTCCTCGTTTCTTTCACCCTTCTCTATTCTCTCTCACTTTTCAGAGCTGCCTACTTGCTGCCTATGACAGGCAAGATGAAACACATGGGTGCTTGTCCTGCACAGCTGTACACATGCAACTGCCCAGCCATCTGCAGTGCGCTCCATATGGCCATTTCTCCTGTACATTGGTCTGACAGGCAGCTCCATCCATGAGGGAATATTTATTGTATAATTAGAAAATACTGCATTAGGATTAGCTCCAATAAAAATGGTGTCAAACCTCTGCCCCAAATGTAACTTTTATTCAAAGTTCAAGGAGATTTAGTTTATTTTTTTTATTTGGGCTGATTGTTAATTTTTGACTCTCTTATACTTTGCTACCAGTGAACAGAATCACGATAATGCCATTACAGAGGCTGTTCTTGTCATTTTTTTATGTCAGGTCTAAAAGAGAAACATACTGAAAAATTCCATTTCAGATTTAACTCATTGGGAGCTAATTCTAGCCCAGCACAGATAATGGGTAGGGATATAGCTTGCTCAAAATGAAAATGAATAAAGAAAAATGTATGCATCAATTAAATGCCATAACACCAACAATGAAATATCAATAGTACCCTGAGTTTAGATGGTTCAGAAAAAATATTCATGTATGATGTCTTAGCACTGAATGTAAAACCTTTGCAGGTTGGTGTTTTGATTACTTTGGTTTCGTTTTTCCCCCACCATCACATTATATATGGAGTAGACTAGTGGCAGTGGAACTGTAAAGACATTCTGTAAAGCCACTTTGAGGTGTGGTGGGGAAAGAGGAGCAGAGACATGAGAGTAAGGCAAAGGGAGTGAAGATCTCTGTTGATGTAAACTTTCACAGCTCCAGTGACTTGAAGGACCTATGATGATGACCTACTTCTTCAGAAAAAGAATTGACCCTGTACAACTTACAAATGTACACAGTAATTAGTTATATTTTTTTGGTCCTTTTCTCCTTCCCTTTTCTTGCTTTCTTCCTGAAATTTCATCACTTTACCACTGAAGAATTACAATGTGATTGTCTATCAAAGGCAGTGCTACCTTTTTAACCTACATGGTCATGGGCACAAAAAGGTTTCTCATCAAAAGAGAGCTGCAAGCAATGTCTTCCCCTCCTCCTCCTCTTTCTTTCCAGCTCAATTAAGAAACAACATGTTTTTCCTCTCAGTCCTTGCCTTTTATCTATTCCTCTTCTCATGTTTCTCTGTTATTTTTTCTCCTTCATAGTGTGGCAGTGGTGCTGAATGCTGATGAGGTCATGTAAAGTTTAACCCCACAAAGTACTTTCAACAATTTCTTGAAATCCTAGAAAAAGATGCACTCTTTCTGATGTTTCCTGAAACCTAGGTACTTAATCAGAATCCCAAGATGTCTTCACTTTCACCAGAATATCATAGAATCATAGAATGGTTTGGGTTGGAAAGTAAATAAAAATAACAAGGATTATTCCTATATGGAGCAATTCTGTTCGCTGATGGGAAATTGGCAGAATTTAGAAAACAGCATACCTCTGGATCAAAAGCAACTTGTGGACTACTGGATTCTTCCTTATTTACTTTCTCTGGAAAAACAAACAAGCAAACAAACAAACACACACAATCACAAAACATTGTTCTATTCCTATACATGTGTTTTCTATCACAATTCCATGTCTGAAATCTTTTAAGGCTTAGAAACTTACTTTATATACATCACTTTGCCATCCACTCGGAATGTTGAAGACCATGTTGGATGGAGTTGTGGGCAAGATAATCTAGTGTAAGGTGTCCCTGCCCTTGTTAGTAGGGTTGGAACAGGGTGACCCAAGTTACCTTCCAGTACAAATCATTCCATGATTCTATGATTCTGTGAAGAAAGGCTGGCTGTTTTAAGTTTTGAAAGTAATACAAAACTGAGGTTTTACTTTAAGATTATTGAAAAATAGGTCAAGGAAAAGATAAGATAAATAGGGAATTTCCAAAGGTAGGGAAAAAAAAAACAAAACATAATGCTTTGTGATTAATGCAGAAAATCTTGTTAGTTCTCTATATATTGTAATATAACTAATTACAACATTTGCTTATACAAATATTTGCGGACAGTATAGTTTGTTAATAGAACATACAGTCAGTTTTCAGTGCCCTTCCTTTGGACACTGGGAACACTGCATTTACTGAAGAGACTCACACTGCACATCAGGCCTTAGTGCCAGGTAGAAACTAGCATCCTAACTAATTTAATAATACAGGGTTTCATTTTCAGCTATACTGATGAGAGACTGAAATCTAATGGTCTACAAGTGATAATGTGAAAAATAATAACCTGGATGCTTGACAAAACTTTGTAAAGATAGCAGCAGCCACAGTGTTTGCAAGTGAGACAAGAAGTAAGAGAATCTTTTGATTTCAAAGTATATATATTTCTAAAAGTACAAACATAGAAAATGTCCTTTCTAACAATATTGACTGTGTATGAGAATAGGAATTCTGACACTACTGCACAGTTAATTAACGTTGTACAGATGTTAGAGAAAATCAACCAGCCAAATAGAAACCACGGAACATTAGAGAGCATATCTATTTAATGTCATTGTATTTGCCAGTGACAGCCTATAGAAATAGTTATTTTTTCCTAATAGATTTTAATTCTCAGACTAAAAAAAAAAGAAGAAATTAAAAAACAAAAACAAAAATGAAGGAAGGAAGAAGGCCGGGCACCTAATAATTAGCAAAACAGAATCTATGTACCGAATTGTTATAACGGGCACATTCATTTCATTAGATTCGCACCACCGTGTGGTATAAAGTGGGAATAATTAAACACCAGATGGTGGTGTAAACTCCAATAGCGAGAGCTCATGCATAATGCATGAAGTGGAATTTAGTGTTGTTTTTATCCATTTGGAGCCATTATGCTAGTCTTGGACCCCAAACTATGTCTCAGAGAAAAAGATCTCTCTGGACTGAAAATTCCTCTATTCTGAACAATTTGTTCATTCACTCTGTCGTACCCTCATCAGTTATCTTCCTGCTCAACTTCCAGAATTTCTGAGAACACATTATTTTCTGGCAGCACTCACAAAACTCCTGAGCTTTTCCATCATATGGAGGAACTCGAGCTTACGAGATATCATTTTATGTTTCTGCCAGCAATATAAAATTTAAGATTAGGACCTTTGGAAATTGAATCTGATTTTTAATGATTGTAGTGTCACATTTCCAGCCTGAAATACTTTTAAAATGTCATTAGCTGATGTACCATTAATCATTTAGATTTTTTTGATCATTAAAATATCCTTTTTTTTTCATTAAAGAAGTAATGAATGTGAAAGTGAAGTGAAGACAGGATATATAGTATATTAATGGCTGAAATCAAGAGCAAATTAGTATGCTTAGTTCTTCTTTAGTCATGGCATTCCACTTAAGTGTTTATATTGCTCCTGGGCAAACTGATTGCAATTAAAATAAAAATATGTAAATATGTAGTTCCTCTTTTAACTAGTCCAGGTAAAAGTTAAAAAGAGCATTTACATTTGTGTGTTCTACTCTTTGAATGATACCAATAAAGCCAAAATCAGAAAAAAGATGTAAATTAAAGTATAGGGTCTTTCTAAATTCCAAATGAGAAATCATTATTCATAAAGATTTTTGATGTCCTCAGCATTCATAGAAGCCCCTCCACCCTAGATGAAACATTGCTTTACCCACTTTATTCTTCAGCATGAAGAACAAAGAGTTATAATTGATTAGTCCCATTTCTCTGCATCACTTTGCCTTCTGGTACCCTGTCTGTCTGTCCAGAAAAAAATGCCAGAAGGTCCAGCTGTTTCACAGATACGACTGTGCAACTGCCCCATGTTATTATTTCTCAATAATCTTTGTGAAAAGTGTGTCTAAAAATACAGTTTTACTCTAGATTCAAGTGTGAGAAAAACACAGTTTAAGGACATTTGTACATTTGCAGTCAACCGGCTCAGATGCAGATGCAGTCCCAGCTCTAAAAGGGAGAAAAGAAGAATATGTTATTACTGCACCAGCGGACAGTATATTATGGTTTCCACAGCTCTGAAGGGAAAGTTCTCAAATATTTCTACCAGCTACAAGATAGCTTCATACACATAGCTAAATGCATGGTATCTATGATAATAACAACAAAGCAAACCTCTCATGTCTCTAGCTTTTGTTATTCATAGCCCTGGCTATTCCAGTTTCCTCATATCACCTAATAAGCCTGTATCTGACCATGATTCATTCCCGCCTCAGTGGCCCTTCAGCCAGCTAGAATCTTCATGATGAATGTATTTCTGGGTAGGGGTTTTCATAGGACATTTTGAACTGAACTTCCTATGGTGGTCCTTCTGCGGTGTGGTAATTACAACACAGAGGGAAAGCAGGGTGACCTGGTAGGCTTTGAAACTTCCATCGTTTTCCAAAGCACTCAGGCTTTCATATAGGCTTCATTTTCAAGTAGATGGTTCCATTTTGATAGAAATAGCTACTGAAATCACAGTGAAGTCTCAAACCACCTATCAAATAATAGTTTATCAATTTTCACTTGCCACTGCATCTCCAGTGCAATAAGACACTCCTATGCCTTACTCGGGAGGCAATTCCTACTTTCTCCTCTAATCTCTCTGGATCCCAGTCTTTCATACCTTCCTCTACCAATTATCCTGATTCCTGCTGGCTCACTGACCACAATTTACAAGTTTTTTATGTATTTTAACAGCATAATCCTTTTTGGCTCAAGTCTTTTTTTCATTTTAATTAAGTTTGTATGAGCTAAAATTATGCCTGCAGTGGCAACACATTATTTCAGCTCAACATTTGCAAGGGGATTCTGTGTAGATGTATTTATATCAGCTACATTTGTCCTAACATAAGTAGAATAAATCCATGCCACATCCTGTGCTTCCAGTCTTAGCATAGGTGTCCTAGGAGCAGAGATTTCTGCTGTTACAGCTTTTTCCACCCTTGTTTTTGTCCTGACTGCAGTGCAGAGCTACGGCATCATAGTTATGCACTGTGGATGTGTCTCCTTGGAAGCACACTGACAGAGTAACATTCACTGCCAGGGTTATCCTTAAAAGGTTTCAGATACCTATATGGATAAATACAAAAACGTACATATCTTTAAGAAAACATAGAAATATTTGGTGTTTCAGGTGTGAACAGAGATTTAGAAAAGAAAGAAAAATAGCCATTTAACAGGCAGATAGTAGGGACACTACAGTGGTTCTTGCATCTTTCTTTGAAGAAGCTAGTGCTGTTTGCAGTTAAGTGTTGGTTCCTGGATTAGAGGAATTACTGATCTGACTTAATACAGCAATTCCCATGACTTAAAATAGCAAAATTTATGTTGAATCACATTTATAGGAAATTATTTTGCTTGTGATTGTTTTTGCATTTTTTAGACTGGTATGAAATTCAGCCCTCAGAATCTGCTTTTGAAATATTTAAGTGCAGGCAAACCTCAAGTCAATTTATTTTTTGTGTTTCTTTATGCTTCTGAAGCATAAAAAAAATCTACTCAGAATCCACAACCAATGAAATATGAATGTAAATGTCATATCTTTGTCTTTATTTTACCTCCAGTGGGCAAGAAACAGAGATTCTTATAAAATGGTAGAAGTAGGAATAGCTTAGTAATAGCCAAATTGATTTTAACAGCGTGGGGCAAAATAGCATGCCTGACTGTTAATGGACAGTATAAATACTTCTTTATCAAGTAAAGATATCTTAAAATGACACAACCAGCAGACAGCTATACAATGATTTAGTTTATCTAATAATTGGTAACTGTAGGATTTACTTTTCTTTCTTTATTACCCTGCCTGTAAAAATATGTTCATTATGAAACTGTATGAAAAGTGTTGCTTTTTATTTTCAAAATATTCATTTTGATTTCAGCTCACAAGGAAATTAGACCAGGAAAACACTGCAATTTTTATTAGAATAATTACAAGTGGAGCATAAGAGTTTAGTTTCCAGGTAAAATGGCCATGACATAAATAAAACCATAAAACAGAAAAGAGCCCTTCATGCTCGGCTTGTATTAGAGATGGCATAACTGTTTCAGTCTAGTCATTTCTTTAGTGTGATTCTTCTCTCTTATCTCTAAGAAGCTACAATAGAAAGATCAAGTAACCAACCTGAATTCTGAAGAATTCAGAGATGTAATTCATTTTTCCTGTTTCAGATTGTTACTTCAGCTTATCATAGTGCTATTGACTCCACAGAGTGGTTATCTCAGACCTTCATCACAAATATCTATTCAGCATATCTCACAACTCTCCACTGTACTAGTAGGGCTGTAGAAACAGTATTAGTGTTGGTCAAAGATGTCACTGTACAAGGCACAGCAATGGAATTGCAGTTGTCCTTCCAACTTCTCAGCCAGCAAAACCAATTAATGTAATAAAATGTATCTTTGCAACAAACTAGTCAGCTGTTAAAAAATGTCTCTCAAAGAGACAGCTGTCTAAGACAGGGAAGTTTAATACTTGCCTTAAGAGAAATCAGAGATGAAGGCAGGTTTGTAACTTTGGAATATCTGCTCCAACCACTGAAGGCAGATTATAAAAGCAAGTTCCTCTTTGAAAGTTTCAGAAAAGCAGTCTAGTGTAATTGGATAGATACAGAGAGCTATGATCCTTAAAGATGTGACTGCTGAAAAATGAATCAAATTAAGTGGCTGTAGCTCACCTTAACATAGGCTCTCAAACTATACCTGCTGTAAGACTGTTAGACAATGGGCCAGCATACTGACCTGAAATGTTTCTATTCCTCAATTTGTGCATGGAAAATTCTTATGTTTGCAACTGAGAGACAGTAGATGATTTCATTCTGAGTCTATTAACTAAACGTTTGTTGATAAAACAAGATATCCCACAAGATATTACTGTTTTTTGTTACTGAGGCCTAAAGTGGTTCAAACAATTAACTGAGGCTGGGTAATCAGCAGCTGCATTAAAGACTTATTAGACAATGAATGCTGACGAAAGAAATTTGGTACCTTCCACATGTCTTAGCATACTAGGATGTAAGAAATTCTACTCCTGTGACATCTACTATCTGGCATTATAGGCATCTCTTGATGCACAATCTGTTGTGTCCCCAAGAATGTAAGCCTTTCCAAACGTGGTATGCTGACCCTAGTATAAAACTCAGCTTAGAAGGAGGAAGACAAACAGCTGTATTAACAAAGCTAAAGGAGAACAACTTCAGCACAACTACTTTTGTGGATCCAAGTACAAAAATAGAAAAGTTAGCAAGACTTTGCTACTTGAAGAAACACCTTACATGCTTTTACAAATCTAAATCTAGGTCACTTTTAAACTCAGGACAATAATAATTTTAAAAATTTCACAGCTTATGTCTGCCTCTTCTTTTATTTTTCCCAGTGCAGGGGTCATGAAAAGAAGTCACCTAGTGTTTAATTTATGCTCAGAAAAGGAGAAGTGTAACATCAGAACATATGTTTCACCAGTTGCTTTCTGTTAATTAAGTTAGATGTGAGATGTTTACTCATAAAGCCAATCGTATGTCCAGAAAGCCAATCATAGAGTAGGTTGTATTAGAAAAAGCATGGCCAGCAGGTCAAGGTAGGTGATTCTTCCACTGTAGTCTACACTTCTGAGACCCAACCTGGAGTACTGTTTTCAGCTCTAAGATCCTAAACATAAGAAAAACATAGATCTGCTAGAGTGAGGCCCTGAGGATGATTGCATGGCTAGAATACCTCTCCTTTGAAGACAGGCTCAGAGAGTTTATTCAGGCTGGAGAAGAGAGGGCTTTGGGGAGATAGCATTCCAGTACCTGAAGAGGGCCTACAAGGAAGCTAGAGAGGGATTCTTTAACAGGGACTATAGTGATAGGACAAGGTGCAATAGCGTTAAACTAAAATCGGTTAGATTACTTGTTAGGAAGAAATTCTTCACTTTGAGCGTGGTGAGGCACTTGAACAGGTTGTTCAAAGAATCTGTGGATGTCCCATTCTCGGAAATGTTCAAGGCCAGGATGGATGTAGCTTTGAGCAACCTATTCTAGTAAAAGGCACTTCTGCCAATGGCAAGTAGGGGTGTGACTAGATTATATTTAATATCCCTTCCAACCCAAACCATTCTTTGATTCTATGTTAACAAACTTCTACCCTGGCTTTCTAAACAGATATTTTTAGCTTCATTTAGCTTTACTAAAAGTTTCTGATTTTCTCTTAATTCTTTTAGACTCTATTGGTCTTACATAAGGGGTCTGTTTTGATAGCAATCTGAAGCCTCTAGACTGCCAGGGAGCTGGATAATGCTCAGAGTACGTTACTACAAAAAATGATTTGACTACATTAACATGTACCACTTCAACAGATTTTGTGACTCAAATGATTCTGTTGTTATCATCCAGCAGCAGCTGGATTTATATTGATACTACTGAAAATGTTGGTTTTTTTAATGTAATGGTGTTACTGGTTTTTGCATCTGTGTGGGTGGTAATTTTACCTTGCTGAGAAGATATTGCAGGAATAATTTTGGAATAGCTGCCAGTCAGCACAATAGTGTTTCACTTACAGAATTATCTTCCAGACCGTTACTGGAAAGATCACAAACAGTGTTTATCGGTTGTAGAAGGAATCCATGCTTCTCCTGACTACTCTCTTGTGTAAATTACTGCTTCTATTTAAAAACATCAGACTCTGTTCAATTGTCACATCCAATGAATCTGCTATATGCCATTCTTCCTATGACAGAGAAGACTAATTAATCTCAGTGGAGAAAATTTCCACTACCATACATCTCCCGTTGCAATTCTTTACTCTCTTTCTTCCATTGTCCCAACTGACAATGTATTTTTAGAGTCAAGGAAATACAGGAACAACAGCTGAGGCATTTTTCTCTGCAGGTAGTCACTAATTTCTTTTTGTATGCTCCCCAGAGCATGAGATTGTGGATTTATCCCAGATTCACCATGCATCTCTTCATGCAACTCTCTGCTGCAGAAGTACCTTCTTGGGCTTGGGCTGTAAATCTCCCTTGCTATTCTGCTGGCACTTTCTCTGGTAAAATTCCCATTTTAAAATGGATCAGCAGGACTAATAGATATTTATTGAATGTGTTTTCATTCTTCGTAGATTAAAACATATATATCACTGTTTCCATTCACAAACTTCATGGAAGCTTTACCAGAGCATTAAAAAGAGGAAAGGGAAGGGAAGGGAAGGGAAGGGAAGGGAAGGGAAGGGAAGGGAAGGGAAGGGAAGGGAAGGGAAGGGAAGGGAAGGGAAGGGAAGGGAAGGGAAGGGAAGGGAAGGGAAGGGAAGGGAAGGGAAGGGAAGGGAAGGGAAGGGAAGGGAAGGGAAGGGAAGGGAAGGGAAGGGAAGGGAAGGGAAGGGAAGGGAATGGAAAAAGGGAAGGGAAGGGAAGGGAAGGGAAGGGAAGGGAAGGGAAGGGAAGGGAAGGGAAGGGAAGGGAAGGGAAGGGAAGGGAAGGGAAGGGAAGGGAAGGGAAGGGAAGGGAAGGGAAGGGAAGGGAAGGGAAGGGAAGGGAAGGGAAGGGAAGGGAAGGGAAGGGAAGGGAAGGGAAGGGAAGGGAAGGGAAGGGAAGGGAAGGGAAGGGAAGGGAAGGGAAGGGAAGGGAAGGGAAGGGAAGGGAAGGGAAGGGAAGGGAAGGGAAGGGAAGGGAAGGGAAGGGAAGGGAAGAAAAAAAGAAGAGGAAAATAAAGAAATGAATCAAAGATTGCAGCAGAGCTTACAGAGTCAAATGGACAAGCAGACAGTTTATATGCATGTCAATTGAGAGTAGATGACAGTAAGTTGCCTTATGCTATTCACTGAATGATGAATGACAAATCTTATTGTTATACAGATTCTTAACTCACTGATGTGCATTGTAATTTTGAAGATGCCATCTGATCTGAAGCAATTAATATGCTATTCAGCTATAGATAAGTTCCAGAAATTAGGAACTGAAATTGGTTTATTTTTTCCTATTGTTTGTTTCCTGACAGCTTTAAATCCAAGGCCCATTCATTATATCAAGCTCAATTTATAGAGGTCTGTACATTGGCTTTTGCTTCAGAGAATTAAAAAAACAGGTTCCAATTTATTGGATTTATAATGGAAGTATATGTAGCACCTACACAGAGACATTCATGATAGAAGCGTGTTAGATCATGGTGAAGTTGACTGGCACTGAAGAATAAGACAGGTAGTAAGAGAAGATTTGAGAGAGTATTTGTATACTGCTCACCTAAACATATCATGTTTGATAATGTCCCTGTTTGGCTTGGCATAGGTCTTAGAAGCACAGTATAATGGGGATAAATTCCCAAACAATGTGGGAAAGAACATCTGCTGAAGGGTTTATGTAATTTTCCACTCAATTTATTCTGTCAAGAAGATGAAGTATTTCACTCTTTTGAAGAGACCAATACTACAAGTTAAAAAAAACAAAACTTAAAGTGGCACAAATTCAGAATGAAGCAAAGTTTCTCTATTAGTTGTTTTTCGCTATTATTTTCCCCTGTATTGAGCCACTTCAGTTTAGTTGTTTTTTGTTTGTTTTTTATTTTTTAATTTTAACTTCCTTTTATTTTCATTTCAGATGGCTGTATAAAACACACAAGGATCCAGGAAACAAGAAATGTGTCATCCTTTACCTCCAAGTCAGAACCATATTTCTTGAACACTAGGTAGGCTTCTACCAAAACACTCATACAATAGCTTAATGGATGGCTGTTATGTTAGTGGCCTTCACTGAACATATTGTATGTTCTGTGTTACAAATAAAATAACATAAATGTACCTTAAATAATAGAATCTCAGTCTAGAAGTACTAAAAAATTATTTGTGCTTTCTACATTCCACAACAGAGCATACCGTGGTGAAAATTCAAATTTATAGAACTGAAAAACTTACAGTGTATTACAGACTTTCAGTGTATTATATTTAATGTTCCCCAAAAAGCATAATAATATTCAAACATAATGAAAACTACTCGTGTAGTGCACTGGTTCTTATCATAGGCCTCCTTATTCATATTTCCTGTAAAGAAAATAGATGTTAACAAGTAGTATAAATATTGAATAATATCAAATAGTACATCATTCATTGTCTATAACGTGAACATGTTGTTTTGTATCTGATATTTTATTTTTACTTTATTTACTTTGCTAATGTGATATAAAAACTTATACAAAAAGAATTTTTACATTTTAATAACAAAATCAAAAAATCAAAATTGAATATAGAAAGTGCTTAAAATGGTGTGCTTAAACTGAAAAATACATTTGTCAAATATCTTTTAGCATTCCATTATAATAATTGAATCATTTACCAAAGGTCTTAGGAAGGTAACCAACATTATAACCATTTACAGAAAAGGCATTTGAGAAGATCCAGACAACTACAGCTCTCTTAGTTTGACCTCAGTGCCTGGAAAACTTATGGAAAAGTTTATCCTGGGAGATAATGAAAGTCAGTTAAAGAACAAAGCAGTTATCATGCTTAGTCAGCGTGGGTTCCTGAAAGGAAAGTCCCGCCTTAATAATTTCATCTCCTTCTATGATAAGGTATACTGCCTGGTTGATGAAGGGAACACAGTAGATGTAATCTTAGTGGATTTTAGTAAGGTCTTTGATACCATCCCTCACAGCATTCTTCTGAACAATTTGTGAGGTAAACAGGTTCACACTATGCTGGGTAATGAACAAGCTCAGTAATAAAGCTCATAGTGAATGAGTCTGCATCCGGCTGGTGACTGATCAGTAGTGGCTCTCCGTGTGGCTCAATTCTAGGGCCAGTCCTGTTCAACATTTTAATCAATGATCTAGAAGGACCGGAATGCAACCTCATGATGTTTGTTGGTGCCACTAACCTTGTAGGCATCGTTGACTGTGTGAATGAGAGGCTTTGCAGTTATCTAGGTAGATTGGAGCACCAGCAATGATATGAAATTTGACGAAGTGTTGAATTGTGCAGCCTGGGTGGAATAATGCTAGGCACAGGTATTTTGTAGACTGGGAAATGAGTGACTAGATTGCAGTTGAGCAGTAATACATCTGTATCACTGAAAGCAATTAAGTGTCACCCACATTTCTTTACTGTGTGGGTGACAGAACATTGGAATAGGCAACTTAGTGAGGTTAGGGATTTTGAACATCTTCAAAAACTGTTCAGATACAGTTCTGAGCAAACAGCTCCAGCATCCCTCTGAGAAGGAATAGAGTGTACTTAAGTCAGGGAGTTGGTCCAGATCACTTCCAGATGTCCCTTCCAACCTCAGTCATTCTGTTGTTCTGTGGGTGCTGTTCAACAGTTATCTTAACATGAGTCAGGAGTGTACCTTGGCAGCCAACAGGGCATAAAGAATTTTGGGGTGCATTAATCACAGAATAGCCAGATATTCAAAAGAGATGATTTTCCCACTACATTTAACATTTGTGCAACTTCACTTTTGATACTGTTTGCAGTGCTGAGCTCCACAAAATAAAAGTGCTCATCCAGAGGAGGGTAAAAGGGCTAGTAAAAGGGCTGAAAGGGATGTTTGACTGGAAGGCTTGTTCTACAAGAAGCAAAGGAAACTTGGTTTGTTTAGTTTGGAAAAGGAAAACTAAAAGTTGTCCACATTACTCTTTGAAATTTTCTGATGTGGGAAATGGACAGGAAGGTGCTAATCTCTTCTCAGCGACAACCCAAGATAGAATGCAAGAGAAAGGTAAAAAGATATGCCACGAAGCTTCAGACTGAACATTAGGAACAAGCTCTTTACCATAAACGTTTTCAAACACTGGAACAGGCTTCCTAGTGAGGTGGTTGTTGCCCTATGGCTGTCAGTGTTCAAGAGGTATATGGGTAATGATCTCATTAATATTTTAACTTTTGGCTAGCCCTGAAGTGGTCAGGCAGCTGGATTTTGGAGTTCCTTTTCTATTGAGATGTTCTGTGAAAGATGCATGCTATGCTACCATGATGTAACAAAACTGAACTGGCTCATAAAGATGAGCATATATCTTATACTTTTCTCAGAAATATTTAATATTTTCATTCTTCATAACTTTTAAATAGAGATATCAGTTTTTGTATCAGAACTAGGAAGACATGAAGTCAAGAGTTAAATATATTGAGATAATCCAGTGTGTTAGCTGTCCTAACAGCTATTTCTCTATTTGTTTTCCAGGCTGGTTGAACTGGAAAGAATGGGCACTCAAGCAGGAGAGCATGTTGTCACATAAGTCTCACATGAGATCCAGCTGGACAAATATTTGAATTTTGGATGCTCGCAGTGCTTTCAGTCGTCTGCTAGCTGCCCTTCCACAGCAGTATCTGAGCCATCTTGTGGTTGATGAGTTTGTAGCAGAGTTTCTAGAGAAAATATTGTTGTCTTTAACACATGTAGATAGCCAGAAATGTAGAACTTGGATTGAATCTCTGGAGTTCTCCATCTTTATGTTCTTAACTTTCTGCATTGTTTGTGGCAATGAAAATAAAACTGGGATTACGTACATTTGAAAAAAAAGAAAAAGAGAATATATAGATAAAACATAACTGATTTAAAGTCTGCTTATCCATGTTTAGTTTAGATGTATACTTTTCAGTAACGTAATATATACATAATCTGTAAGCATTTTAAATGCAATTATATAGATGTGATACACAGTAAGGTAATGGCACATTCTTTTTCCAGTCAACTCTGGTAGTGATTGACTTCTTTGATTTCGTAATAAACGGTCATGAAGCATATGACAGCAAATCTACATAAGACTTGAGCCATGCCTTTCCCTGCTGTCTTTCCCAACAAATCCTTCTTATGTATATATTTTCTCCGTTTTAAAGTTATATAGTGCTTAGTACTTAATAATACTTATGTTTCTGCCTCCTGAATTCTAAAATACTGATGAGAAATTAAGTTTTTTGTTCTGGAGGCAAACATAAAATTGTAGTAGATAATTCCCCATGCCACGTCACTACAAAATTTAATTTTTACCTGAATTATTATCTTTATTATTATTAATTTCAAAAATCTGAACTCCTTGAAATACCTATTTTATATGTGTTATATGTGATTTTAAGTGTAATTTTGCTATTTAAGAAATGAATAAGAAATAACACTGTGGTCTAATTTTCTTACAGTGCAGCAGTATCATAACAGTATATGCATAAACACAAAGGGAAAAAAAACTAACAGAGTTCTGCACCAAGATTTGCAAGCAAGTTTTGTCAGCAAATTTTGGATACAGGCGTACCGAACAAAATTATGTATCATTTGTATAGAATCATATTATTTACAAGGATGAGTGGGATGATTTAATACAAATGACATTTAACACGTATGGTTTTCATAGTGTTTGCAATTACAGTGAAGAACATTAGCTTCTGTATATAGATGAAGGTAGTCATTCTGTGAGGAAATCTTGGAACAACAAAGGAAAAATCTACTGATACTTAAAAAAAAAAAAGCAATTATTTTGTGAATGAGGGGGGTGTATTATACAGTATTTGGTGACGAGAATGCTGACAACTTCCTAAATGGGAACTCTTAATATATTAAAATATTAAAGTTATAGATAAACAATAATTTTTAATTGAATTTAAATTGATAAGACAGAAAGTTGTTTAGTGTGTTACCTGAACACAATAGTAAAACATCCTTGTAACTTAAATGCCTAGCTCTGTCCAGTTCCCTCCTCACCCTGACCATAACAGAGCATGGCACTCACAATCTGAACTCGGACACTGGAGCATGTAACAGGCCAAACATGCTTGCAGCGCACTTCATTTTGCTGGGAAAGCAGCCAGCTTGCACTGATCTTTGCAAACCACAGTATGTTACTAGCCTTCGGAGCTGCTGCAGATTGCAGAGGAAAGGAGAAGTTATAGAAGAGGAAAAAAGAGCTGCAGGGTATAGAGAGTTTAAAGAGTAATTTTCTCATTTGTAATTTTTTCAGTGGAGCTGTTATTTGTTTTCTGCTGAGGCCTCCAGCTTTTGCCCAGTACAACAAAAATAAACCCTGTGGAGAAAGGGGGTAATCTCTCTGGTTTTGTCTTTCAGGCAAGGTGGCAAGAAGTGGGTAATGTCTATATTGCTGACAATGAATGCAGGCAAACTCCATTTGCTTCTGTTTACCCCTGATTGCCTCACTGCCTAAAGCTACCTCTGGTTTCAATCATGGTCAGTTTCACAGACCATATCTTTCTGAGACACTCAATGACCTGGAACCAGTCTGGCTAGAAGATTAACTAAGATCTGGTATGGAGACAGTAGCTGAGAATTGTGTCTTTCTGACATGGGCCCTCAGAGCATGAAATTCATCTGAAGGGGAAACAAAGCTTTTCAAAAGTTAGTAAGTCTGTATCCTCACAAAGTACAAAGCATGTTTATTCAGTTTGCCTTTACTAGTTGGAATAGTATGTTAGCTTAATGTGTATATATGTTCCTTTAGTAATACTAAGCTTTAAAAGAATAGCAACAACAGGGGGGTGTTCACTGCATGCAATATTTTTACATTGCAAAGTTGAAGGCAAACAGATCAGCCTAATGTTTATCACATTCCACCATGATGTAATAATATTATATACTCAGATATTACGGTTAGCAAACCACTGTAAGAATAAAAACGGAATAGAACTAATTACTACCATTGATTTACAAAGAGATAAAAGCCTATTTTATTCAGTGCACTGTTTATTCATCTGTTTATAAGGTATAATATTCATTTACTGACATAGACTAGCTTTTACTTTTTACTAGTGACAGTCCTTCAGAAGCAGAAATCTCTGAAGAGATATTTTCTTTTTTTCTTTTTTTTTTTTTTTTAACCTCACCAATCTACATCATTAAATTCCTGTGACAGGTTCATTCTTCAGCTTAAGTTTACAAATTCTGTCCTGGATTCATACATCCATGTAGCCCCATTGAAAGCATAGACATACTATAGATCCAAAGAACAGTTAATGAAACAGAAGAAAGCCAATACTGTAATTTAAGACAGTATTTGCCCTCCAGAATATTTACTATCAGGCAAAAGGTATGAAGAAAATTAAAAAGAGTTACTGCTTCACTCTCGTATTCCAGATTTAGTTAGCAGTAGAATATTTTATTATTGTTGCTAAAGAGCATGAGTATATATATCTAAAAAATCAGAGTAATAGACTCTCCCACCGACAATCAGATAAAAGATGTTTTGTGTTTTGTCAGTTTCTTGTGTATGTTTGTTTATATTTTGTTAACATTTAATTAGTAAAATAAATTACTAAAATTAAATTGCATTATATTTCAGTCACGTATTTTCTTAATACTTAATACTACCATCAGTAAGCTATAAGTCAACTTATTTCTGGTCATTACATTAGTTTTAAATACGTAGAAAAATGCTTTGTTACCTCCCTGTGTTATACAACAATTTCTTCCATAGGCATAATTCAATAAAAAACAATTCAGCACGGCTATTGAATTAGTAAAAGAAGCCTGCCTTCGAGTTGCCTGTTAGATCTTTTTTCTGGACACCACAGAGGACTGAAGACAGTATTAATTTCTATAATTAGACACACAATTCTCTTAAAGGGTTAAACACAGACTTTTGCTTTGTTTCCCAGCAACAAACACGACACAAAGTTAAAGGCAAGACTTATTGCTATTTTAATGCTAAAGCATTAAAACAAACAGAAGTGGAGAACAGAGAAAAGCACAGGAGATCTGTATTCCCTTCATCAAATGATGACTCACATTCAAAGCTGTGAATAAGCAATAATGATCGTAATCATAATAGTTACATTATACATGCTATACTCATTTTGGCCAAATCATTATGAGTCAATTATTTCTCCAGTTTGGAAACCACAGGTTATGATCATCATATACAAAGCACAGGAGCCCCACAAACAAAGTGTTATTATCCAATGGTTGTCTGTCTTTTTCTCTCTTCTTTAAGGCAGAAGATTTTCATTCTAAACCGTATCCATTAACCATAACATAAATCCATTTCAGTAAGCCCTCTGAAAACATTGCTGTTGGTTTCATTTAAGCAAAAAGGCTGATGTGGCTAACACTTATGTCTTGGAGTGATAGCCAGCCACTTTGTTATGGCTCATAACAAAAAACAGCAGAGAGGCTATATCTAATATGGGAACATATTCATTTTCGTATGCTCTAAGACGAGACATGTATTTCAAAGATAAAAAATTCAGCTCCTGAACAAAGCAACCATCCTTTATGAGAAAGGGTTCCCTCTTTTTTCCTTCAATTGCTAGGATCTCTTCCTGCAAACAGAGCAATTACAAGGCCATGTATGGTTTACATACCATAATAAAGTGGTGCCAGTAGTAAAAAATGTTAGGATCATTCTCTGATATAGACACTCTTAGCCAAGTGTTGGATTATTTCTGCAGAATCATGGTTCAGTTATGGTGAACTTGAAAAATAAAAGACGCAGTTCTTATCAGTATATAGGCAAAGATTGGCATTGACTATTTGCATATCCTTTGCATAGAAGAAGGAGTTCTGTGAGAAAGAACTGAACCTCATGTAACTGAAGAGGACCATTTCATGAATGTGCCCTTGGCAGGATAGCAATACTTAGGTAACAACACAAATAGTAACACATAAGGACATGATTATCTAGGAAATGATATCACAGATGTAAAATTTGGATACAGATTTTGCAAAACTGGAATAAAGAGAAAAAAATTATGGGTGGTTGTTTGAGTAGGGTCTAGGATGGAGAAAAAGAGAGTTATAAGGGTGGAGAATGGCTTGTTGCCAAGACATTAATCTTGCAAACTCAAAATTCTTTCAGCTTAGGAAATCATAGAGTCTTCAATATCTCAACATAAATGATATGGTCAAGGTAATTCAGGAAGATGGCATCAGTGGATGAAATACAGCCAATATTTTCTAAGCCTCAAGACTTAAGATGAAGATCATTCTCATTTTATTTCTGTGTTTATCAGAAAGTTTTGAGAAGTTCTGTGCACTGTTATGCAGGCACAGTGCAGTGGACTTTTGATGGCATGACTGTTTGAGACAGAGATTTTCTGTATTTTGAATGAGAGTTATTGCTTTGGCTTTAGCTTATATTGTCCTGAAAAGGATATGGCGGACACCATTTGCTGAGTATATATATGAGAATAAACTCATTTGAATTAGAAAGTGTGTAGGAGAATATAGCACTTTAGTCTAACAATATTTTAATAAGAACTGACTAAATTCCTCATATATTATTGTTGTCTAATAATGCACTTATTATTGTTATAGATTGTCTTCACACACTTGAAATCTGACTAGTTTAAAATATTGTTTTTCTCCAGAGGGCAATTGATTTCTTTTATTTCTTTTTGTCAAGATCAAAGCTTTGCTTTATACAAATCTGCAAACAAAATCACCAGTCACAAATGTGTTTTTCTAGCATATATGTGTGATGAACCCCTAATGAGAGACAATCCTTTTTATTCAGTTTACTCTTCGTTTAGCTTAGTGATCATATCAAGTTAAATGTTAATTGCAGACTACAGAGAGGTTACTTATCCCATTGTAATCAAACATTTCATTCATTAGCTACCTATGCAACAAAATATCTACTACATAACATTTTACTGAAACTTCCCTTTTCATAGTAACAAAAAGATACCTTTAATGAGGGCTAAATGTTGATACAGATGTCATTTTTATAACAAAAATGCATTTTAAATAAAAATATTAAGCCACAATTAAGAAAAAAATAGAGATATATTCAAGAATTTTTAGTTTTAAGAAAAGAGCTTTGAGATTCAATAAATCCACAGAGATTAAAAATACCTTTTTTTCCTCACTCGTTATTACTTTCTCATTATACATTGACTTGCTGTGTGACCTTAAGCAATTAATTTACTCTCTAGGCAAAATTTTCCAACCTGAATATGTAAAATTAAACATCTGAATCTATTTTTAGGTGCTAAAATAAATGGCCTGATTTTCAGAGGTTATTTGTACCCCAAATATTCATTAAGTTGACAGTGACTCTTCCTGCCCTTTGCCTTTGAATAACTCACTACTTCTTGCGTACATAAATATAGATTTACATGCTCAATTCCTGGTATCAATTTGATAAGTGTTATTCTCAGGTTGTCCACACAACAGAGTATGGTGCAGGGATGTATGACCCAAGAAAATTACAATTGAGTGTTGCTCTAGGTCACAAGTGATGCAGGTATGTCTAAACATAAGACTCCCCATAGAGTTTTCTGGCAAAATAAATTCAAATATCAATCTCCTCACATAGTATGTGTGCCTGGAGATATTTAATTTCCCTGGATATTATCTTATACTCTTCATTTAGGTTCTTAATTTAGATATTGATGCACAAAAATGTGTTTGGACTTAGAAGGGAACTGATGAAATACTCTGACTACCATGGTTGTTAAGTCAGTGGTAAGAGGTAGGCTGCCTCTAAAGATACACAGAGGGCAATCCAATCCTAATTTAAGTGTCTTTCTTTCTTTTGTACACTCTTGAGAGTTTAAAAAGTTAATTGAAAAAGTTAGGTGCTTCCATTCACTCAGGATCCAGAGTGTTGAGATGTTTTCTGAGAAAGATATCTGGTAAAGGTGACACTGTGTTTTGCTTAATAGTCTAGAGATTTGAGTGCTCACTGAGGAAATGAAAGGTTTGCAATCCAAGCCTGATCATCTTACAAGGGGCTGAATCCACTTCTCCTATAGCCCCTGAGAGTGATCTAACCACTATGTCATGAGTACACCAAATGAGTCAATTACTGTACCTTCTTTGAGGCATAGCCAGGAATGCAGAATTTATTATCCTGGAAAAGCAGTGGGGAAACAAGTATCTGATTGTAATCATGGAGGTACACCTAAGAAGGAGACTTCTCCAGTTTTCAGATCCATTCTTTGGAATTCAAACACATCTCACCTTTTAGTGAGGGGTGAAAAAATTGAGGGACTCCTGGAAAAAAGAGAGCTAAACTCTGTATACAAATATCCTTTCCTTTTGAAGACATGCTTTGTCTTTCTCTTGTGCTCAGAGCTCTAGCTACTGACTTTGCAGAGACACTCAACTTCAGAAAATCACACTCACTCAGAGTATATTGTGGTTTTACTGCTTAGAATTGTCCCTGACACTGGTATCTCCCCCCTAAGCCTGTGTAGTGTAGACTTTTCACTTCAGAGATTTCATCTCTCATTTATAAAAATGAGATGGACAAAAAATTTTCACTTTTGGAAAGTAAGGCATTTTGATAGAAGATCTAGGGATCTGAGAGGTCACCAAGGTAAAAGAAGAAGAATCCCTACATGTATTTGCCAGATATTCAGCCTTAAATTTGCCTGGATTACTTTTTTGAGGTATTTCTCAGTCTGAAAAGAAACTATATAGTAGGTTTCTATGACGAAGAAATTGTTAGGCCTTGAATAGTATATAACAAACATTTTATCTTAACTGCCTACATTTATGTGTGAGTGTCATATTGCACTCAGTCACAAAAGTTTAGAATCAAGAGTAAGCCAAGATAAATCTCCAAAAAGTTTACTTGACTATTTTTGAATTGAAAGAAATAAGAGAGAAATATAATAAATCCAGCATAACTCTAAAATTAACAGTTAGAAGTCTTCACTTTATAGATCTTTGCTGAAAATAATTCACTCCATGGTACTCTGTGCTTTATTAACACTTGATGTACTTCAAGCTTGATGTTAGGAAAACATACATTTTCTCTTACACCATCTGCTAATCATTTGACTCATACACAAAATTGAACACATATTGGGGTTTCTCTATCTATATTTTATGATGCATGGGATAAATTAATGACTTCAACAACAGAGTATATCTCTACACAGATATTTCTGTCATTAATTTTGCAGGTACAGTTTGTGCAGATAATTTACTTGATGAAGCAACTGAAACATTCCTGTCAGTAAAAACTTGATGTATGAGCACAATGAGGTACTCAGGTATTTAAACACTTCTAGTAAATCTCCAATTGTCAATATGAAATAGATGCCAGTTAGAAAAGAAACCTTGTCTTTAGTACTATATAGCTTTGCTCCATAACCACAAAACTGTAATGTGCTGAAAATCTATACACAGCTGAAGGATACACATTCCAAGGGCAAATGGGAATATATATGTTTAATAGGATAAGTCCATAAGAATGAGTGAAAAAAATTAATATCGCAAAAATTAGAAAAAAAAGAAATACTATCTAGTGATGCTGAAATTCCTTTGAAATTATGATATCTTTAAAGTGGGAAATTCCACATGGGGAATTTAAACTAGTACTCCTATCAGTGCTGGACAGAGAGGAAAGATCACCAGTCTTGATCTACTGACTGTGCTCTCCTTCATGAACTCAAGAATGCTGTTTGTTTATTTATTTATTTTTATTTTCTTTCAAGGATATATTGTTGACTTATGTGCAAGTTGTTGACCACTACATCTTTTTCTGCAAATATCCTTTTCATTCCTTTGGCCCAAGTGCCTATCAATTTATGGATTTGCTCCTCACCACAGAGAATACTTCTCATGTCCCTTTGCTGAATCCATGAGATTTCTCATTGCCATGTTCTAGTCACTCCTTCCAGTTTTATATCTTGTGAAAATCTACAGAAGATGCATTATGTCCTATCTTCACAGATCACTGAAGAATATTTTGAATAGTATAGGACCACTTGAGCTTTGCCTCCAAATAAATTTTTTCCACCGGTCAGAACCCTCTGAGCCTAACTGTTCAGACAGTTTAAAATCCATCTTACTATCCATTTATCTAATGTTTCCTTTAGCAACTTATCTATGAGAATGTTCTGGGACACATGTCAATGACAATGACAAAGGCAAGATAAGCAACATTCACTTTTATGCTCTCCTCAAAGCTACTCACCTACTGTAGAAGGCCATCAAGTTGGTAGTTAGTTAAGTATGACATTTCATTTGGAAATGCATGGTGACAATTCCCAGTCACCTTTTTGTCTTTCATTTGTTTGGAAATGTTTTCTGAGATCAGTTGTTCCACCTCTCACCCAGAGACTGAGGTACGGCTGACTGGAACTCTATAACTCAAATCTTACTTCTTGACATTTTTGAATACAGGAGTGACAACTGCTCAATGCCAGTCTTCAGAAATCTCACTGGATCACCAAGACCTCTCAGAGATAACAAGTATGGCACCAAACATCTTCCTCAGCATTCATGTGTGCATGCCATCAGGACCCTTGGATTTGCATATGTCCAACTGGTTTTAAATGCTTTGTAACCTGACTGTCTTCCACCAGTACTGAACAGTCACAAATTGTGAGAGGGAAAATGAAGTCAGGAAGAGAAACTCATCAATGAATATAGAGGGAACGATATGTAAATAGATGTACTTATTTTAATAAATCCCAGAAGAGAGATCATTTGAACATAGTTCTGATACTTGAAGACGTAAAAAGATAGAATGGCATAACTTTGCTGTTAAAAAAGAAAATAGAAATGCTTGTTCTGAAGTATGCATTGCCATAAGATCCACGTAATGAGCTTTCCTGAGTTCAATATGAAGGACGGTGGTGCTCTAGAATGCCAGACAATAAGTGATAAGAAATAGTTAATGATAGAGTCTTTGAACCATTAAAAGACTTAACAGCTAAAGATGGGCAAAGTAAGCATTAAGAGACCCATAATCTCCTGGAGAGATACTAAAGAGGTATTCACTACATTACAAAGGATATTTTTTGTCAATTGGTGTACTTTATATAAGACTTTCCATAGTTTTATTAGATGGTTATTATTCATTCCTTTCTTCACCAGGTCAGTGAAATACTAATCACGGTGAGACACAATAGCTCCTTAATCAATATGCATATTGCAGAAAAAATAACTATTATTTAATGCTTCTTGCAAATGAACACGCATTTCTTAAAAAGTCACTGGTCATATTTTTTATCAAAATATTTTTTACAGTTATTTAACCATTTCCTTTGAGCAAAGATTTCTAGTTTATTGTTGAAAATAAATAAATAAACTGAGCCAAAAGTAGAATAATAAAGGAGAGCAATTTTTTTCAAACAAAAGATAAAAAGATACTATTAGATATACCTTTAAAACCCATCAGTTGTAGTTATTATCCCATGCCACAGAAGATGAAAAAAATGTTTCATTTTAAATAAATGTAAAGGTTAAATTTTAAAATCCTGTAAAAATAATCATAGACTTTTTTCATTAAGCTCTGATATTTGAATGCATAGATGAATGTTTGTATGCTTAAATGTCATAATAATAAATCAGAATTTATATATATTCAATGGGCAGAAAAATGCTAGCAGTCTATTTTAGCCTTACAATTGCTTCTTTATATATTCTTTAAATAAGTCATAGATGAGTGAGGAAACAAATAGCATACAACATCTCCCCTCCCCCCCCAAAAAAAGAAATCATAGAAAACAATAATAAAAAATAGTACTTATGATGTGAACCAGTCCATAAGTAATGTTAAGAAACTGCTGACTACTTCAGATGCTGTTTTTAGTTTCTTTAATTTTAGCAGCATTTTACTTGAGAATTTTTCACATTATTTTGAATATTGGACTTTTTCTGAGTCTCCAGGTGGCACAACAGAACACGTTGATTCATGAAATTGCAAGAACTGAACAAAAACAAAAAACACAATTGACATTCTTCTGTGCTTGAATGATCTAACAAGGCCCACTTCTCCTCTCCCACCTTCTAAAAGGTCAAATTCATATTCAAAACAATATAGCAAAATTAATTGTGGAGTTAAAATTCATGAATATTATTTTACATTTGAAAATTATTTTTATTCTATGCTAGGAGTGAGTTAAAAAAAAAAGGAAACTGAAAATCTGTTTCATAATATCAAAGAAGAACTACCTTATCACATAGCAATAAATAAGTTCTAAAGAATAATTTTCATTTAAATAGTTGAGTTTTCACATTTCAGCTCAAAATTAAACAGAAACTTGTAGAGGGCTGACATATTTTATTCTCACTAATATAAAATGCATAAACACTACAAAGACTCCTCAACAGGAAAACGTCTGCCTCATTTGATAACAGTAAATATTCCCATTGCCACACAAGTATTGTTTACCATTCAAATTTTGTCCAAAGGGATGATATCTATTCCCCTCAGAATGTTGACTTTATTCAGAATACCTAATAAGATTTTCACAGGACTGGAAAGTATGGATCTGAACCCCCAGCCAGTGGCTGAAACAGACATAGAAAACAGATCTTCAAAATTCTGGAATAAGTGTATTAATTATGGGTCTGAAAAACAGTGCCTCATCTTCCTTTGGAGGAGAGGAAAATTAGTCCAATGTACCCTAATACACAGTGTAAGCACATAGAGATGGGAGCAAATGGCTCAAGTGTAAATATACATTCTCACTTCATTATTCGTTCCTATACATTTTCACATGCAAGAATTACAGTAACTTTAATGAAAATGAACAGAAATTAAGGATGGACTCTAAAGTGCCTTGCTTAGCTACCCAATTTTTATAATACCTGTCCAAAATTTAAATTCCACACACTTCAAAGCCCTTGTAGTCAATGAAGAGAGCAAAATACCTCCAGAGGAAATAATTCATCCCATTTGCCTTAGGAATATATTTTAGGATGGGAGACACCTGTGGAAGGGCTTGTGTTATTTCCGAAATGAGACTAAGACAATTAAAGACATAACATTTGTGCATTTGACTTCAGAAAAATTAGGACTATTCTTATGATGTACCTATTCTACTAACACAGTATGGTAGAAGCAAGTGAAGATGTGCAAAGGAAGAATTTGTCCTCCTAATTTGCAAACTCTTTTTAGTGACATTTTTGGAATAATTCTGAAATATTCCCAGATGGAAATCCATGCTATTTAAAAGACCTTGTTGTCTATCTTTTCCATTGAAAATTTAAGAACTTAAAGAGGGGTTCTTAAATAGAGGAAAGAAGCTATTTCAGCTCTGTGTTTAGTTTTTCTCTGATGAAGTGCATGTAAAGAGGTACATCTACTTATATTGTCTACTGGTTGAAATAGATAACCATGAAGCTGAAAAGACAGCATTTTAGGTCCTGCTCATCTTGAGGAGATGAACACCTACCCTAGCAAATGTTTAAACTCCTATACTGTCATCAGCTTTCCTTTTGATTCCTGATGCTTCCCGGTCCTACGTTTCTATTTTTTGCCAAAGATACCCTTAGCAACTGGTATAAATATGGTTACATTTTTGATAGGATAAAAATGTTGATCCTCTCAATTTGAAAGGCATTTAACATTCTGAGCTTCTGTCTTCCCAAGTGAGTCCTCAAAGTCTTGCATAATTATACAAAAGTTTTACACTACTGCTGCTCTTGCTCATGCTCCCTTTTCCAAGTTGGGTTATTTTAGGTGCACATCTATTTAACCAAAAGTCATCTGAATGCCAAGGAATATATATGCCCCTTTCTGCTTAAAACGAGTAAAACTGAGACGTTACATGGTGAAGCATGCTGCTCTAGAGAGCTAGTCAGTTTGAAGTTGATTATGGTGTATACTGGAGGAGACTGAACACCAAGAAAATCTGGGCTAGGAAGTTCCAAGAGTAGTTGGGAGGTCTACTGGAAGCTGGCAACCCTCACAAGAAATGGCAACAAGGCTTATGCATAAAGATTGCATACATAAGGAGAACTAGCAATCAGTATCATTTCAAGCAGATCATGAAATCATGGACAGGGATGGCATAGCAGTTTGCACAGCAGTTTGAGTGGGAAGGGCTGCCCACCTTCCTCACTGACCTGGGAAGCTCCAGTAATGGCTCCTTAGAAAGGATGGTAGGCATTTGTCCTAGACCAAAGGCTGCACCTCAAACTGAGGTGATTCCTCCACTTGTTTTAGTACTAACTTAGAGTTGTTGCAGAGAGGCTCTACTTCAGACTTCAGACTGAAAGAAATGCCTTAACATTCTTCTTGGAGCAAATACAGGCAATCAGACCTGACTGCAGAATGTATGCTCAGTTGGAGGACCACCTGCAACAAGTGAATGAGCTGCAGGACATAGTGAGAAGGCTGCACAATACAAGTAGTTGCAATGAGGCAACAGCATCCACTTTCGTTAAGAGAAAGAAAGTATCCTAACAGAGAGATAAAGCAGTAGCTAGATTTAAAAATAAGAATAAAAATCTATTGACAGAAAAATATTGACAAATTGAAATTTTCCTCTTTTAAAGTGCTCATCATCTACAACTGACACCAGGAAATTAATATAATTACAAAATATCATTACTAACTTAGTTATAGCTACAGAAATTCAAAACTTTTCTTGATCAGTTCAAGTGCAAGAAATTAATAATATTTAAACGGAAATTTATCTCCAGTGATTTCTTAGTGGCATATGCTTTTCCTTTCAAGTGTCTGATTACTTAATCAGTGTTATTATGATGAATCGTAGTAGTTTAAAGTACTCTGACAGCAACATCTTCTTGTAATCTTGTTCTATCACAGTTCTTATACCACAGAAATCAGGAAAAAGAAACATAAATCATAGTACAAGACTCTTCAAAGAAACTGTCCACAGTGTCAGATACCATAAAAAAGAAAAGCCGCCAACTAGAAGTTAAAGCTGTTGGTATAAGATCAAGTATTGTACTATATGTGTATAGCTTCAAGAAAACATGATTTTAGTGGTAGATACAAAAAGGTAAGCAAAGGCATACATCTTTCCTCTACAAGGTGGGAAATAAAGGTTGGAGTTTCCCCTTCTTGAAGACAGAATGACTTCTTGAAATTGACTTCTCTGGTCTTATAGTTTAACCGAGCAGTCAGCTAAGTATCACACAGCTATCCATTCAATCTCTCCCCAGTGACACAGGGAAGAGATGAAAAGATATAAGATATGGTTGAAATAGAGTTCAATAGGACAGAAAAGGAAATATAGTTATAACAATAGTAATAGTAACAAAAGCATATACAGAACAAGTGATGTACAATGTAATTGCTCAGGACTTGTTGACTGATGCCCATGTAGATCTCGATCAGTGGTCCCTCCTCCTGGCCAAGACTCACAGGTTTTATTTTGCAGCATGATGTTAAATAGTATGGAATATCCCCTTGGTCAGTCTGAGTCAGTGATCCTAGTTCTGTCCCCTTTCTGTTTCTTTTACACCCCCAGCTCCTTGCTGGCAGAGTGGCACAAGAAGCTGAAAGGTCTCTGATTTAGTGTATGCACTGCTCAGCAGCAACCAAAACATGAACGTATTTTCAACAATATTCTCATCCTGAATCCTAAAACATAGTATGTGCCAGCTATTAAGGAAATAGTTAATTCTAACCCAACTCAAACCAAGACACATGATTAAATGTAAATTTTATAAAAAAAAAACATCTACCAATATTTTTCTCATTCTTCCCTGGAGCCTGGAAGAAGAGAGAAAGAATTTTCAAACTCAAGAAGGAAAAGAAGAAAAAAAATGCAGAAAGAAAAAGATTCTGATTCTGATATTTTAAAAGAATTTCCTTTTTTTCTTTCTACAGTATGAACTTTTAAGTCCTCTAAATTTTGAACATTTTGAGTATCTCAATATAAAACTGCTAACGATAGCAGAATTTTACCCTAAAGACATGGAGGAAGACAAAGCAAAGAGAAAAAATGGTGAGCTGCTGCAGAAGTAAAAATTGAAAGAGTGAACTCAGGAGATCAGTGTTTATATTCAATAATATTTTTTATATTGTCCTAATAAATTTTCTTCAGTAGGACAGTGATTAAAACTTTTTTTTAAAACAAAGATTCAAAATTGGGCTATTTTATCTCAGTTTAGGTTAACGGATCACACTTGACACTAGCCTGTCCTCTTCAAAATCTTTACTGATGACCTGGATGAGGGCATTGAGTGCACCCTCAGTAAGTTTGCAGATGACACCAAGTTGGCTGGAAGTGTCGATCTGCATGGGGGTAGCAAGGCCCTACAGAGGGATCTGAACAGGCTAGATTGATGGACAGTGGGTTGAGGTTCAACAAGACCAAGAGCCACGTCCTGCACTTTGGCCACAGCAATGCCAGGCAATGCTACAGGCTTACAGCAGAGTGACTGGAAGACTGTGTAGAGGAAATGGACCTGGGGGATTGGTTGATGTTTGGCTGAACATGAGCCAGCAGTGTGACCAGGTGGCCAAAAAGGCCAATGGCATCCTGACTTGTATACGAAATAGTGTTGCCAGAAGGAGCAAAGAAGTAATTGTCCCTCTGTACACAACACTGGTAAGGCTGCACCTCGAGTAATGTGTTCAGTTTTGGGCCCCTCACTAGAAGAAAAACATCGAAGTCCTGAAGTGTGTCCAGAGAAGGGCAATGAAGCTGGTAAGAGACCTGGAGCATAGGCCCTGTGAGGAACAGATGAGGAGGCTGGGATTGTTCTGTCTGGAGAAGAGGAGGCTCAGGGGAGGTGTTATTGATCTCTATAGCTACCTGAAGGGAGGTTGTAGTGAGCTGAGAGTCATCCTCTTTGCTCTTGTAATTAGTCCCAGGACTAGAGGGAATCGTTTCAAGTTGCACCAGGGGAAATTCAGACTGGATGCTAGGAAATACTTCTCTGAAAGAGTGGTCAGGCACTGGCACGGACTGCCCAGGGAGGGCAATATCTTCAACCCTGGAGATATTTAAAGAACATTTAGACACTGTGTTAACGAACATGGTTTAAAGAGAACTATTGGTGATAGGTGGATGGTTGGACTGGAAGATCTTGTGGGTCTTTTCCAACCTTGGTGATTCTATGATTCTATGACATAGTTATCCATGTATTTGCACAAGGGTAACAGTAGATTCCATGAACATAGTATGAAAAAAATAGACAAACCATGTTTGAAACATATTTGAAGTATATTATGTTTAAGTATAAATAAGATACTTAAAATATCTTACAGGGCTAGTAGCTTTGCAATATATGTATGTTAAAGTACTCTCGTGATTACTTTGCTTCCAATACTTAGTTTAGTTTAAAAATCACTTTTGCAAGTTTTCTGCAGCATCCTGGTGTTGTAAACCTTAAACTTCATTTTTGTCACTTTCTAGACTCTGTATCTTTCGTAAATTCATATTCTGGACTTGATTCTTCTTGATTCTCTTTAGAATATTATGACATTTACATCACAGTCTTTTAGACATTAAAATATCTTCATATAGCTCTTTTATTCTTTGCTTTTCAAAGACTTGATGTTGAGCCTAGGTCTCTCAGTGTTTTATTACTAAGCCACCAAATCATCTTGAAGAAACATGTGCTAGTATCCCACATATTATCATTGGCTCTTATATGTAATACATTAGCATACCAGCATTTACTTTTCAAAATACTCTTCAGAGATGTCATTTGTGAGCATTAGGACACTGTCGAAAGACCTACAATGGTGAAATTGAAAAGACACTCTTACAAAGGTAATCAACTTTCCTTTGGTGGTTTTTTAAATTATTTTATCCAGGAAGGTTTTAGAATATTTATCTGTTTTTGTAGACTGGCTCATCCAAATGTTTTTGTAACTTCAGGATTGTGTCAAAGGTCCTCTGTGGGAATTCTGTGGGAAATATGTAGAATGACCTGCCCATAAGGAACAAGGAAAACATCACAGCATGAGACTGTGGAAGCTAAAATGAAATATTTTCAGCTGTGTTACTAGAACTTTAAAGCCACTGCAATGGTAATTCTCTGTTCACAGAATGGTTATATTTCAAAAACTTCATTTCAGTTAAGAGGAAAAGACAGTTTCCATTTACGTATTTTTCAATACAAACTTACCTAAGAAAATAAATTCACTTCAGACTTCTGCTAGCTAGTACCCACTAACAAATGAAAGGGAAAACAGTGTCAGAAAGATCTGTGGAATTTTCATTGACACTATGTGACAAGCTGACAAAACTGCTGACTAATCATTGCCCTTAACTATGAAGGAAATAGAGATGGGAAGATTTAGAGATTCACTGCTTCCTTTTATTCTTCCTGTACTAACAGAATGAATCAGTTTCTGGCATGTTATAGAATCTAACAACATAAGCTACCTAAAGTTAGGTTCTCATTTCTGAGTTTGATACAAGGGTTGCTCTATGTATCAGGAAAGTGGTACAAGATACTAAGTACATAGGGAAAAATAAACAAACAAAAATTTTGACCAAATTCACATTAAAGATATGATTGACTGCATTTATGATCCCATATCACCTGAAAGAGTTTTTAAGCAGCAATTTTAGGGAGAAATTCTTTACTGTGAGTGTGGCGAGACACTGGAACAGGTTGCCCAACAAGGTTGTGAATGCCTCCTCCATGGGAGCATTGAAGACCAGGCTGGATGGGGCTGTGAGCAACCTGGTCTAGTAGGAGGTGTCCCTGCCTATAGCAGGGGGGTTGGAACTAGATGAGATCTTAAAGATCCCTTTCAATCCAAACAATTCTGTGATTTTATGAATCATTAAAATCAGGAATACTGACTGGCAGAGAAGTCACAGTTCTGAATGCATTTGATGTGAAAAGTAAGCCCTAATATTTCATAATATCTAAGCTTGGAATAGAAAGCAGTTTATGCAACTAAAAATACACTGGAGGTTGTATTTTTTGTTTGTTTGTTTTCATTATAGATAAATGACACTATGTTAATCTCTGTGGCAAACACATGACTGCAGAAGTAAGATGTTAAATGCTTCATGTGATTCAAACACTTTTTCAGATAAGCATTTAACTTTTGCAGATCCCAGTCCACAGTGTGGAATATAGGCCAAAAAAGCTAGTGGTGCAGTATGTCATAAAAAGAGAAAAATTTCTAAGAAGTGAAGATGAATTTCTCAGAGACTGTAGTAGCTCAATAATGATGCAAACTATATATTTCCTTGAAGTGGCACAGGGATACTCTATATACTATATCAGGTGGTGTTAGCTGTGAGTGTGCTTTAGAAATTTCATAATCTTCTGTTCCTCCAAAGTAAACAATATTTTCCATTTCTTTCCAGTGACTACTTATTGTATTTTTTAATACATTTACTTCTTAAAGCCACACTCAAGATCTTTAACATCGCTGATCCAGTTTAGGTAAAACTTGTATTTATGAATTTCAAGAGAACATGGACACCATTCTTCTCTCTGACCACAGCTTAAACATCCAGTATTGACACTGAGGAGAAAAAAAGATAGATAGACGGATAGATACTGATATATATTGAATTATGAATACTGTTTTTTCTCATACTTTTCAAACACCATCACATTCATTATCCTGTATACAAAATGCTTATATTTCCTCACTGTAACACACTGTTCCAATTTTTTTTTTCTCTTTTTTGTTCAGTTCTCATTTATACAGAGTGCTATGGAAACAGGAAAAGATATAAGAAGCAAATTCATTTGTTTAATCCTGTCAAAAAACCATGAACTACTGAGATATTACATCACCAATATTGTGGAAATTATTCCAGTCACATTGCATATGTCTATTCAGTTACTTTTTATGGAAAAACAAACTAGTATGAGTACCGATTTATATATTTATATATATTCACATTAAATATATATATATACGTAATGATAATTCATAAGAAGAAATAACAGTGTCCTTTCAGGAGAATACTGAATCCTAAAATCAAAGAATTATTTGCGTTGGAATGGACCTTTGAAGATCATTTAGTTCAACTCCCCTGCAATGAACAGGGGCACCTACATCAGTATGAGGCTGCTCAGAGCCCTGTTCAGTCTTGAATGTCTCCAAGGACAGGACATCCATTTTATCTCTGGACAGCCTGTTACAAATGCTTCACTACCCTTACTGTAAAAACTCTTTTCATTTATCCAACATAAATGTCCCCTCTTTTAATTTGAAACCATTTCCCTTCATGCTATCATAACAGACCTCACTAAAGAGTCTGCACCTTTCTTTAACCTATACCCTATAACATGCAAACATTTTACCATAACCCAGTAAGTCTAGATTTGACAGGTAGTTCTTTTGCTACCACTTGGATATAAGTTCATAGTTATGATCTAACACACCCAGTATAAAATATGTACAGTGAGCTTGTCAATATCTGCACCAGTCTCCCTAGGATCATTTTCCTGGCAATGAATTCAGTAGAAAAAGACATCCAGGGGCATTGTTCATCTTGTCTATGTTAGAAAACTTTCTTAAAAGACAAGGCCCTGAGCATGCTGCTTATACATGCTTTGACTTTGGGACTGGAGTACATGAGGTTCATGGAGCACTTGCAAGTAAAGCTACTCCATATTGCTGTGAAATACCTGCATCCATCAAACTGAATGTTCAGAAATTACTTGTTAATTCTGAAAATCTTTTTCTCTGACTTCGGCTTGTTATGTAGGTGGTACTGTCTATCTTGATCACTCATAGAAGTGGTTCTTGAGTAAAGGAAAATTTTCTTGCCTGATATGATCCTGAAAACATGGAAGTCCCGTAAGATAAGTTGTAAAGACTCATAGATCTAATTCCTGACACTTACAAAAGTTTCATAGCAACAGAGAAGGCAGGAAAACAGTAGCAGTCATAGTTGGCACTTAGTGGGAAAGTTTTTTTTCAGTGGAACTTCAGAATCTTTGATGGATTAAGATATTCGACTGAAGTTTTCAGAAATTTGTTAATATTTCAGATTAGTCATCTAGGCCTGATCTTGCTGGCCATTTCTTGCTCCTTTGTAAAACAAAATGTTCCAATCCAAGGAAAAGTATTGGTACAATAGTACAATCTTTGCTAGCCTCTGTCAGTGTTATCTTTTCCACATTTAATTTATATTTATTTATTTATGTAAGAAAATAAAGTCTCAACGCCACAGGCAGTAACTACTGAAAGAAAAAAATGACTGTTTCTTCTTCCCTTATATGAAACCCTTTAATAACTCAGATGGACTCATGATCTTTGTGAAATATGGACCTTTCACATCCAAGATAAAAACCACAATGCTTACTCCTTAATAGTGAGGCATATTAATAGTAGATTCAATTTAACATGATGGTCATTAGGGCCCTTAGAAGCTGTGCTATAAATGTCAGGAAATGTCATCAGAGAGTTAAAGCATGTTTCATACTGGCTGTGGTAACTGTATTGTATTTTCTGTCATGGTGTAGAAGTCCAATCATAAATAAACTTGTTCTCATATGATGAAGGAGAACTGAAATAGATCAATTAATACATAAATTAAGAGACAATACTATCTGTGTATGAAATAACTTCATTAACCTTGGCACCAGCTCTTCATCATCTTCCAACTGTATTTTAACCACTTGGTTATATTTTGCTACCCTGGTTTATTTTGCTACCCCATGAAAAGACATGGAAAACAGGAAAAAAGAAAGAAAATAAGAACATATGAAAGGCAAACAATAATATATCAGCAAAAATGAATGTCCTTAAAGGATCATTTGCAATAGTGATGATCTTCCCAGATGCTTTCAGAAAGCTGTGCTCTTGGCTATTATATTTGCAACTCTACTGAACTGCTACAAGGAAATGTAGTATGTCATCATTTTTCCTGAACTCTAGTATTGTAGCCAATCGTGGGTCAATGCACTCACACAGTCAATTCATTATAAAAATCAGGATAAAATTTATATTATGCAAATAAGATTACTCATCCATTCTAAATTACAACTATGCTATGTTGCACAATAACCTTCTTTGTAGTGACTTGCTTTGGACCTTTTATTTTCAGAACTAATGGTAAAGAAAAAGTGAATAGAAATATTTCACCTCTTAGACATTTCAGTGATGCTGAATTACTTATTTTCAGGGTTCAAAAACTGATTCTTAGTATTAGAGGACAGAAATTAGCATTTTCTAGTGAGCTAAAATGTAGTCTATATAATCTAAAACCCTCAGATTACCTGCATTTAGATTTCTCACTACAATTGTTTAAAATGTCACGTTAGAAAATTGTACAATTATATCGACCAAACCAGCATATTATATTGGAATGCATATAGATTAACTTCTTCCTTAAAGTGAAAATGCAAGCAAGTCCATTGCAATGAAAAGTGTTAAGACTAAAGAGGGATCATGTTGTGATCACTGTCAGTGAAAACAGATTTTGTTCTCGCGTGGAATGAATCTGATATCATTCAAATCAGTGATCAGTCATGAGTATCTTCTGTTTTTGAAGCTCAGTATTTGTCTCTGAAGAACATATCTGAAAGGGTGAAGATTTGGGTTAGATGTTAGGAAAAAAATTTTGCTTGGCAGGTGGTGAGACACTGGCACAAGCTGCCCAGAGAAGTTGTGAATGCCCCATCTATGGAGATGTTTAATGCCAGGTCAGATGAGCTCCAGATATCCTGATGTGGTGGGTGACAGCCCTGCACAGGATAGGGGTTTGGAAAAAGATGATTTCTGAGTTTCTTTCCAACCCAAGCCATTATGTTATTCTGTGATTCATTACATGATTCTGTTTATTTGTTTATACTAAACGCCCACAGTCTTTAAAATAGCATATACAGTTTTAGTAGTATGCCAAAATTGAAGTTAGAAGGTATTTCTGGTTATGGAATAAAGGTTCGAAGGGAAAAATGAAATCAAAGAGATGCTAGAAAATCTTAAAATAAAAAAAAAGAAAGCAAAAAAAAAAAATAGTTGCTGTTTAAAAGTCTTGCCAGTCTCAGTGGACTCTGAGAGAACTGGAATAAAAGACAGAGTAAACTTTCCCTCTCCCAACTTTTCATTTATTTATTTATTTATTAGTTTTTCAGCTGTAGCCAGTTCCAGATGCTTTCTTTTTCTGCTCCTTATTTCCCATTACTTTGTAAAAATGCATTATAATAGTACTAGCTCTATTATTCCCAGAGTCTCAAGGAGATCTATTTTCTGCGTATTCACTGCAGAATACCTTATCTTAGTGCTGGGTGAAGAAGGTTGTTTACAGAGAATACTCTCACATTTGAGGACATTATCATTGCTATGTGACTTTGTTTTCTTATAAAGCTGTAAAATCTATTGAACTACATTTTCAGCCTAGGCCTTCGTACATACAGAGGGGGGAAAATCAATACACATCATTGAAATAAAAAGCAAAGAGACCAAATTCAATCCATGTGCTTAATTTATGGAAAGAGTTAAGACAGAAGAACAGCAAAAATGCTGTTAATACTGTTTTTTTCTTTTTGTACATGGTCCATGAAATGTTGGTCCTTAAATATAAAAGAGTAAAATTACAGCTGTAAGGTGAAAGCAATCAATCCTTTCAGAGTATTCATCATGTTTAAATGTCTAACAGCATTGTATGATTTTGCTATGAAGCAATCACTGGGTGATTGTAGGCAAAAATAAATGTGTATTTGAAAAGCAAATACAATAGATGAAAATAAGAGACTGGCAGAACATTTCTGGGGCTATGCATGCCCAAGCAAAGTTCTATGTAGGATTGACTATGGAGATAAAAATCCTAGAGAAAATATAAAATTTATCAAATTAACAGTCGGATGGGAATTTTCTTAACTAATTTTGCCTCCTGAATATTAGGAAACAATCATCTGGGTTCCACATGTAGCAAGTTGAAAAGGGCAAGCACTTCTATGTTGGCACTTCATTTGTTCATATGTAGATGTTGACGTTCACTCTGCCTATCCTTTCATTGGCTTTCATAATACAACTAGCTTAGAAGTCTAAATTCTAGGTAGCTAGTTATGTGACAAGTGCAAGACCTAACTGAAGGAAAGAATATTTTACTTTTTCATTAGAAGTGAGAAATTGTGTTTAAATATTAAGTAAATATTCATCAAGCCCCTCCAAGCTCCATTTTGATCAAGGTACAAGCATAATAAAGTTTCTTTGCAAGTCAAAATTGCAGAATTCTCCTAGAAGCTTTTGAACATTATTTTTATTTTTTAACTATTGTGAACTGTCATTGTTTTATGACTTTTGGTTGTTATTCCACATCATAACATCATATAGTGCATTCAAATTTAAAGAATTAATGCTTCAGCTCCATGGATCATCGATAGTTCTGGGTATACCTGTCTCAGAAGAGAAGAAGAACTACGTTCCCCAGAGGAATTTGTGTTGCTTTGTATTTTTACGTTTTTCCACTCAGAGGGAAAGATAAAAACTGCATGTCACAAGACACTCTATTTCCTTTGGGATCGACTCAGCAGTGGGTGCTCGCTGCTGTCTCACCTTCAGCGTTAGCTTAAGGCCTTCGGTTTATTGGATACTCTCTCTTGCTCATTTTATTTGATTTATTAGCTTCAATTCCTATTATATTGTATTATATTGTGTTATTTTGCTTTTTGATATCTTATTTAATAAATTAGCTTTCCTCCTCAGATTGTTGCCGCTGTTTTGTTTTTAGGCCCATCTCCCTTTTCCCTTTCCCCCTTCCCTTTCCCGAGGTGTGGGTCCATGGGTCCCCCGCACCAATCATCATGGAACCATGTCGAACCAGCCTGCAAACTATTGACACAAACAAATGAGCTTGTTAGATCCTAAGTCATCCATAAATTTAGCATTTTTTAATTATTCTTTCCATACCTCCCTTCCTCCTTTCCCCACAACATAATTATTTTTAGACAACCGGATTACAACTGAAACATTCCCATGTGCTGTCTTGGGGTTGTGGCAACTGCAGCCCATAGGCTCTGTGTGCTCCAGAAGGTCTGTCTGATGGCAAAGGGTAATGATGTCATGGAGCACAGGAAGAGGTAGCTACTGTGTCCTTGAAATAAAAAGGCTTTAGCACAGAAAGAGTATGGAGGTGACCCATGCCGGGAGATGATCCAGGTAGGCATGTTGTGAGAAGTGCCATACACACCCTGAGCAAGCTGATTCTTGGTCTGTTGCATATTCTGAATTCCTCCCAATGATAAGGGAACTGTGTATATGATAAGGGAACTGTGTATAATGTGGGCTAAGTAACTAAAATCAGCATCCTCCCAGCATTGTTTCTGTCGGATTACATAGCTCAAAGCCTCTCTGTCAGTTAATCATCCTCATCCATCCAGTGGTTAAAGGGTCAGCAGCCATCACACGCTAATCACTTAACCTCTCAGACACAGCTGAAAATATCTCTTTTCCTGTCACTTAGTTCCTGCTGTACACAAATATTTTCATTGCTCCTCTTTCACTGGATGGCAAAGCATAGCTTCGGCCCACTGCCTCCACACGCGGCCTAGCAGGGGACAAGGGACACTGTGGTGTCTGGACTTAGTGGCTGACACAAAGAGCAGATGTCTTGAACTAACAAACACACATCATGCTCTACAGCTACACCAGCGTTTAAATACAGCCTTTATTTTTCCATGACTATGGGAGGCCTGGACCCTGCAGCAGTCATATAAAACATGGTAAAAACCTAAAGGCAAAGGGTGTGAAGCAAATTCCACCTTTTACAATCTTATTTTCACTTTCAGTATGCTTCAGTGCTATATTTTTGGATGTTGAATGAAATAAATAGAGAAGAAGACAAAAACAGAATAAAGCACACTTCCTCCTCCCATAGCTGAGCCCGGGAATATTCCTCTGGCTACACACGATGCGAACCTCTGTGAATGAGTTCATGCACATGTGTACATCTGCATCAGTATGAAGAGATTTTCTGTGTCTGTGGCAATTGTATTGCAGATAATGGCACTACAGTGGGTTTCTGATTGTACAGTTTTTGCTGAAGGCTTCTTACAAATACCTCAGAAGCCAATTGCTTTGAAGAAATATTCTTGGGAATTCCAAGTCACTGTGAATCATTGTGAATTTCCCACAAAATGTACCCCCCTTAAAAAAAGAAAAAAGTCTAATCCATTGCATTTTCTCTCAATTTCCTATTGTAACCACTGCTACATAATGGATCTCTGAAAAGACTTTTTTTTTTTAATTGAGATATCTCACTCACAAGAAAGCTGCTTCTATTTCCACTTATGTCATTTAAGTAGGAAATGCCATTGGATATTTGTGTTGGCATGTTTAACTTTAAAATATCTAAAAATATTACAGAAATTAATTAAAGACATGGAAGCTGTTGAAAGATTAACAAGCTTAAGGAAGAAATGTACTCCCAGTGGACTGCACAGGTGTAAATGGAGCATGTTAAAGTCGTTTCTTTGGGAGGCAGATTATGATCTTCCTTGCAAGAAGAAGGCTTCTCCACAGAAATATTAAATCCACCTTTACGTGGCAAATGAAGCATAGAAGTCCAAAATATAAATTTAATTACTGAAGCAGTATAATTTGCTTTGATGCTGCAGTTTCAAGGCAGGGATTGGACAGGTATCTGTAGACTTTACAGAAGGATGCCTCACAGGTTTCAGTGCAGTTTTAAGGCAAAGATTGACTAGATTAACATGATAATCCAAGGATTCAGATATCTGTGATTCTGTGATACCTGGGGAATCAGGTCAATCAAATATCTCTTATTGCTTTGATGGGAGAGAATTGCAAAACTCTTCCCATTCTTTAGGATGAGAGGTCTGTGAAGGGGAAGTCTATGATTAGCCATGTAGCATAGTGGCAAGAAAACAAAGAAGTGTTCCCAAATGTTTTCCTGTCTATGTAGGAAAGGAAACAACATGACATATATTTAGCTTTCTGTGCTATTACAGATGTTATCTAGTAATGGTTTGTTGTACAAATCTAGGGAAAATTGTGATGGTATCAAGTCCTGCTAATCAAAATGAGATCAGCATCCATACGTGAGTAGGTAGTGAAATTCATATATATTATTTTCACCACTGGAGGGCTCCCATATTTTTTATTAATTTCATAAGAACATAATATGATTTGAAAAAGAAACATATATATGGTTCAAGCAAACTATGTTTCCTTCTTATAAACATAGCTGTATTCCCACAGCAAAGATTTTTACATTATCCTTACACCTCTTACACCTTTTTTATTCCTAAAATAAATATGTCATAAAACAATTTTAGGACTGTTCACAAAAGTCAGTGGGATTGTTCACCATGTTTAAGGATGGAGAAACTAGAGAAATTCAGTGATTTGGTCAAAGCCGCTTACTAGGTCTACAGATCTGAGCTCAGGCATGCTTGAGCCTACTCACTTTATATTAGAATAGTTAGGATGCCACAAAATAAACAAAATACAATGCTATTAGTCTGTGTTATCTGCACAGTTCTTATTACTGCCAAGGCCAAATTCTTTAGCAACTCTAATGTATTTATCCGCACAAAGCATTTCAGAACAAGAAGTTTTTGCCAATACTAAGATATGTCAAGCCTTCCAAGTTCTAAGCTGTCATCTTTATTACTAGACCATCTTTCCTTTTTCTAAGCATACGGCTCCAAATGAGTTGTACGTGAGTTATTGCTAGAAGTTCTGTTGGTTTTTTGTTTTGTTTTTTTTTTAATTTAAGTAATTCAGATAAGGTTATCATATCATTCAGAACATTTCAATCAAAAATGGTTGGAATTTTATTAGTTGGGTATGATTGTGAGATAAACATTACTTACGACGACTCAAACATCTGTCTGAATATCATGGCATTTATCACTGTTATCAAAACTGTCAATAAATCTTAGGTTTTATTACTTTCATTTAAATATTCCTTTTAGACATTTGCTACTGCATGAAATCAGAATCAGAGAGTTATTTTTTTGTCCAATATGATTTGAAGTACTGCGTATGTCTGATTGGATGAGAATTGAAGTACTGCCTAAGTCTGATTGGATGAGGACCTTTAGAACTCTGCCTTTTCTGATGTTTAATTTCTCAGAATGTAAATCCAAACTGAAGAAATATCTCCACGTGTGAGCCTGACTCTCTTTAAAGGTATTTTAAGTAGGGTATTTAAAGGTATTTTAAGATATCCAGAGAAAAACTTGAATATATGACAGATCAGGAGATTCTGTAACATGAGGCCTGCCAACATTGCTGTACCAGGAATGTGCCAAGAAGACATAAGCTGTCACTAAAAATATAGCTTCTAACACCTTTGAAAATTATTTAGCCTTTTGAAAGCAGATGAGATTATTAGTAGAATGGTGGGTGGTAGATCTCTCCTAAATATATTCTGGAAATAAAACAACAGTCCAAGAATCCCGCTCTAAGACAGAAATGTACCATAGGTAGCAAATAACTAAGTCACAGAAGTTTTCTGTTAACTTATTTGTTCTAAGAAAGCATGAGATATTTGTTTGCATAGCACAGTTTTGGTTGTTTATTCGAAGAGTAAGCAAGTCACAGATAGCAAAGCAATTTTGGAGAAATTTCGTCATACTATCAAAAACAGCTTTTACAATACAGTGCCTATGAAGGACAGTATTGTTTAATTTGGAATGAGAATCTGGATATAATCTATTTCTCTGCAAGTCCTAAAAAAGTACTCATAGTGAAATTCTACCCAGCAGCACAAAGTGAAAGCAGAATGTTGCTCCTTCTTTCCTCAATAAGGCATTCTTAGTAGGGTATTTATATTTTATCCTAGTTTTTCAGATGTTCAAAATGTCTCAGATATTTAAATAATTAGGATCAGGTTGGATGTCAGCTACCTTACTGCATATCTCTCTGAGTTTTCTTTTTCAAAACCAATTCTAATATCTCTAGGAGGAGCCATAGGAAATTTATTGCCAGAATGTTCTCAGCGGCAGTTCCCTATTATTTGAGCTGAGTTCTTCCTAAAAAATTCCCCAGAATTTCATACTAGTTCTCATCCAATAGACATGAAACTCACTTGAGTGGCCAAGATATTCACAATAGTCATTTTATTCATGTTGTTTCGTTTGTTTTTGAGTTAGATATTTTTGACTTCCTGTTTGGCTTTTTTAATTATTGTTTTTCTGTTACCTACTACCACTGTTTTCCTTTCACTGTTCCTTTAACATTAGGAGTTGATATGACTGCAAAAAATGGGGTTTTTTTTGAGCTTCAGAATATTTACTGCTCAAATAGCAAATGACAGATACACTGTTCAAAGGCGTGTAGGAAATTAATGGTAAAGCATATTACATTCCCTACAATTAGAAAAAAAATAGTTATAGCATATTTTATCATAAGATAGTTACAACATATGCAATACAAAGAACATAATTTTGGAGAAAAAACAATATGGTTCAATGGATTTCTGAGTAATTTTATTAAAATATTATTTTGTATACAGATTATTTTATGTTGCATTTTGATGACTTATTATCACAAATGTTTTAGCACTATATTGAGGAAATCTGTTTTATAGTTTCCTTTTCACTTCAGAAGGGCATTTGAAGAGAACTAAATTATGCATAAAGCTTAGCTATAAATGTCAAAAGTTAGGTAAACAGTACTTGACTTTAAATTTCTAAACCCTTTTTATCTAAGTTTTGTAGTTCAGATGTTTAGGTATTTAGGTCCAAGTTTTAAAACTCCTAAAAAAATGCATCAAAATACATTATATTTTAAAAATATAATCACTTAACTGCATATGGCAGAAAGAAAACATATCTGGACAGTAGAAAGCATTTGAGAGATCTCCTCATACATTCCACTCATTGAGATTCTCAGAGTGGGCCTTCTTTTAGCTAACTTCTCAGTCAAAAATAAACCAAAGACATTCTGAAAATTGTTGCAGGAAATGTGGATGAAAGCCATGATCCTTTTGGAGCTTTACATATATTGACCTTCTGATGAAGGTTTTCTAGGAACCACAAGTATCACAATATACACTATAGTCTCTTTCTCATTACAGTTTTCACACTTCATAGAAAACCACTTTGAGCACTCTGATCTATTGGAAGGTCCAAAGCAGTGAGATAGGATCTAGATGACTTTTAAGGTCTCCTCCAGACCAACAATTCTATGAAATTTAGAAAACCACTCCATTAATTCACAGATGAAGCAACTGATTTTCCACTTGAAGGTGCAGTGAATGCTTATGTTGGTTCTCTAACCTGAGGTAAAGCTAGAAAAAATACCAACTTAATTTCATTTCTGGCTATCTATCACAATGCAGAGCTGCTCTTGCTCCGCCAACTTCATCTGACCTAGCAAGTATTAGCTCTGTGCTAAGGGATTTGATTTAGTAGTTTAGTGGGTAGGGGTGGTGTTAGGAGGATGGTTGGACTAGATGGTCTTGTAGGTCCTTTCCAACCTAATGTACCTATGAACCTAAGAAGGGTTCTATCAGTACCCTAATATGAGAGTTATACAGAAAAGGTCACTTTTTGCTTTTGTTCTGCAAGAAGATGCTGGCTTAGTTGTCTAATATCAGTAATATCTCACGACTGAATTATTAGTGGAGGGGTGATGATAGAATCACAGAATTATTAAGGTTGGAAAAAACTTCTAAGATCATGTAGTCCAACTGTTCACCTACCACCAGTATTGTCCACTAAACCACGTCCCTAAGTACCACGCCTTCATTTTTCTTGGACACATCCAGGGACAGTGACTTCACCACCTACCTGGGCAGTCTATTCTGGTGCCTTATTACTCTTTCAGAGAAGAAGTTTTCCTTAATATGCAACCTGAACCTCCTCTGGTGCAACTTGAGTCCATTACCTCTTGTCTTATCAATGCACCTCTGCAGCCAGTCATATCACCTAGCTGTATTTAGAAATATATACATGGCATATTGAACACATAGTTAAGTGTCTTCACTGTTTGTCTGAGCTGACCAGAAATGCAATGAAGTGATTTAATGGTACACTTCACACAAGTAGATTCAGAACTGTGCAGATTCAAACATGTGATTTGATTCAAACATTTTCATTTGACTGAGATATACACAGAGCCAAAGCTGGTGTTGGTTAATATACGTAATACACATAACTTTCAATGAGCTGACATTAACATACGCTTACATAAAGAGTATTATCTTGTAGTTAGCTTACTTCTTTATTAATAGTATTTACTTTCACATATTTTGTTCTATCCTGGTGATAAAACTGGATATCTATTGTATGAAAAGCAAGTTTCAATAAATCATTATCAAACAGTTGTAATGCTAATGGTAAGTCATACACTGAAACAAAAGAAATAAAACAAACATCTCACTTGTGATCCCTCCACACTGAACTATATGAAAAGTATCTTACAACTACAACTGGTCATTCTATTTTTTAGCCTCTTTTACTTTAAAGCTGCAGTGTGGCTCTTGAGACTTATACAAGATAAAAATTAGAAAAAGAAGTTGGAAAGCTTTGTGTCTCTAAGGGTCTCAGGGTAATACTAGCCACTGGTTCTCAGAGAGAAAAAGAAACATTAGTTTTTGGTTAACTATACCAGGTAGTGTGAACATGCCAGCAAGGATTTTTGACATCCTAAGCATATAGTGGGCTTTTGAAATATTTTTTTGTCTATAAGTGACAACATAAATTGATATAATATCATTATTGCCATTAATATTTCATCTGTTAATGTCTAGACTAGTCTGGATATACATTAACTGATTTTGATCTAAACAAAGGGAGCTCATCTCTCATCTTTAGACTACATATTTATTTTAGATGAATAAAGTTGGATGGAAAGTCGAGGTCACTTAAGTCAGATTGGCAGTCGGACTTGAAGATCTTGAAGGTCTTTTTCAGACTAAATGATTCTATGATTCTGTTCTATAGATTTCTATTCTATTGACTCTGGACTAGGGAGCCTGCTTTGGCAGAGGCTCCAATCCCTAGTAAGAATGACTGTACTACAAGCCATTAGCATCACTGTTTCCAGGTGCTAGAAAAAAAATAGCCTGAATCATATAGCACTTGCAGTACAAGATGAGCATATGGGAAGGTGACTGGGTCCAGACATCGTCCATTGCTCCCATCCTCATCTATACCAGTTATACAAGGTTCACACAGATGTATAAGAGAAATTTTTTCTGATGTACATCTTTCTGATAAAATCCTTTTGGACACTTCTTGTATATACTTGGAAATGCATGAAGTGTACTCATTTTTTTCTACAGAAATAGTATAGAAATGTAAACTAATCTGAGATTGGTTTTTTTACACTTCATGAATCCTTATGAATTTATTGTACAAAAAAAAAAAGAAACAAAAACGGTGGAATTAGACCTTAAAAGTGTCCTTGCAAGGTGAATAACACATCTTCATTAATAGATTTTAAGTTCAAAAAGTCCGGACCTTTATTTCACAGCTTTAATACTAAAATCATTAGATGCCCTTATCACTATGCTTACTTGTAACTCTTCTGTATGATCTTTTTCTTACTTAGCATCTGAAGTTCAGAAGTACTGTATTGGTTTGTAATTTTTTTTCTATTTGGTTTTCAATACAGGATGTGGGATTTCACATGCATTCACTGATACTGTCCATTGGGAGTTTTATGGGGTGTTTTTTGTTTTGTGCTTTTTTTTTACATACAGCTTTTTATCAGTAACTTTACATAGTCCATTCTAAAATGCTTACTTTTCATAGTCATCAGAAAGAGAACAAGACACTGAAACCATCAAAACAAACAAATCCAAACAATACTTAGATTGCTCTAAATTGATTTAGAAAATATAGTTAGATACATTGATGCCCTAATTGCAATTACTACACAGTATGATCTTGATAAATATTTGGTCTTGCTCTTAGATGAAGCCCAAACTGATAAGGACTGATAAGTGTGTCCTACTTTGGTGCTATAGTAGGTTAACATTCTTTCCCAGTTTTCTAATAAGTTTCTCCAAAATATCATTAGGATGACCTGCTGCATTTTGTTGTTGCTATTGGAAAAGTTAATAATACTATATGTAGCAATTCATAATACTGATACTCTAATGGTTATTGTCAACTTTCATGTTAAAGGAAGAATGCAAATTATGGAAATGTGAACTCAGTTTTTCTTCTTTCTTGCTTTACAGAGACAAAACAGCATGACATAAAAGAATTTTTTTAAATAAATTCACTTTGAAGAAGGGTGAATTTGAATGTCGTACTTTCTTGTTTTAAAATTTTCATAATGCTCACAAAAGCATAGGATCTACTAATGAAAAAAAGATCAATTTTAGAACATCATATCAGTTCAAACATTTAGAAATATAGAAGGTTTTAAAATTCAACATCTTTTTGTTACAGAAGACTTAAACTCATGCCTAAACGTAGTTCTTGTGGACCTAGCATCTAACGTTACAATTTTTGCCTTCTAGTACTTTGTGATTATCCAGAAGCAGAGCATGATAAAGAGTACCGACAACTAGCCACTGAGAAATAATAGGACCAAAACTTTTAAACATTTATATTTTATGAAAAAATTTGGGTTTTATTTGTCCAGTGTTTCTTCTTCACAAACAAAAATTCCACTAAGTTTAAAAAGATTCATGAATGTAAACTTTTCTTATCAAATAAGATTATGTCTTTTAAGCTGCATTATGTCAGAGAAAGACATGCGCAAAACTGCAGGGTCAGAGAATGACAGCAACAAATAGGCATTAATGAGATGGGCGTTGTGAACTTTTACTGTTCAGCTGGATGCATTCACTGGACCTGCAAGAAATGTAAGCCCTAGAAGAGCATTAAAATTGTTTTCATGAGGAAGTGAACTGCTTGTTAAATCAAAAGGTCAGATACAGAATAAAATCAGAGATGGTTTTGTAAGTGTTTTGTTCACACAATGGATGTAGTTGGTCATGAAAAGAAGAATTTTTAAATATTTTTTTTCCTGATATTAAATATTTATTTAATTGATTGAAAGTTATGTGAAGCAAATGCTTAGTTTCAACGATTCTTAAAAAACATAAAAAAGATCTGAGAAATAACAAATACCAAAGAAATTGCTTTGACATTTTAGAAACAAAAGCTTTTGTATTTGCATACTAAAGTGTCATGGTTGTATGATTTTCTGTTATCAGTATTCCACACCATAACATCATGTAAGCATTGGGAGTTAAAGAGTTAATGCTCCATTTCCATGGATCATTGATAGTTCCAGGTATACCTGTCTCAGAAGAGAAGAACTACATATCCCAGAGGACTGTGCAATGCTTTGCATTTTTCTGTGTTCTGCTCAAAGGGAAAGATAGAAGTGTTGGCAAGTCATGAGATCACACTCTTTTCCTTTGTGGATCATCCCAGCAGTGGGTGCTCCCAAGCTGTCTCGTGTTCAGTGTTAGTGTAAGACCTTCAGTTTTTGGACACTCTCATTTTATTTGATTTATTAGTTTGAATTCCAATTATACTGTATTATGTTGTGTTATTTCGCATTCTAATATCTTATTCAGTAAATTAGCTTTCCTCCTCTGGTTACTGCCACTGTTTTGTTTTGTCCTTTCTCTTTTTCCCTTTTCCCTTTCCCAGGGCATGGGTCCTCCCTTTCCATTCCCCATTCATCACAGAATCAGGCTGAACCAGCCCATAAACCTCTGACATAAAGAAATCCCAATTTTAAATTTTTCTTTTTGTTTTTTTTTTGTCTTTCCAAACACTATTCATCATACAAACATTTCACCATAACTCACTCTTGATAGGATCAAAGTGTACATGCAAGACCCAATTCAACCTTTGAATTATATCAAGGTGTCCAGAGAGCATCTGTAAACAGGGTAACTGTTGTTTTTCTGGTGGAGGAAGTAAACCCAACATTTTCACAATCTTTTCTGTAAGAATAAAAACTTGCTTTAACCTGATATCCTAAATGGACATCACAAATTTACTATATTTGAAATGTAAGAAATCTAGGAAAGCAAAGTAGTGATAAATGCACAGACAAGCCAAGGATCACTAGAAAGTGTATAAAGAAGAATCTTGTAAATATGCACCCATCAAGAACAGAGTGAGACTTTCATTCAATATGACATTTAGCAAGCTTCTCCTCCTCAGAACCCTTCTGACTTGAAATTCTCTGATTAACTTACATATCTAATGTGTGCAGTCATTACTGTTTCTTAACTGTAACTAGAGTAACAATGAACATTCGTGTGATGAATACAGTACCTCATTGATGAAAACATAAAGGAGCCACTTGAGAGGCATGAAGAAAGCCCTTTATATAGGCAGTGTGTAGTGCTGAGGTATGCAAGAATATCTGGAAACCTCAAGGTAATACACTACAAAAGAAAATTAGTTTGCCTGTGCCTAACTGTTGCCTCAAAGACGCAACTGAAAAGGTATATCACTGTCTGAAGTATTCAGCATGCTAGCCATAGCATCTAATACAAAGTGTATTAATTTTTTATTGAAACAAAATCATACACTGAAAAAGTATTTATTCCTAACTAAGCCAATACATGATTGATTTACATTAGGAGAGTTATTTATTATAGAACCATCAGTGATACAGTTATTTTAATTCTAGGACTTCTCATCATTTAAAATACTATGATGGTCATGAAGTCAGCACTGTATGGGTAAGAGTATAGTTATTGTTGCAAGCACATCAGAAAATTATGTTTTATTTATGATGTCAATAAATTTTTATGGGGAAAAACAAAGCAATAAGATTATTACATCATGATATTGTGAGTAACATGGCCATGGGGAAAGGTGAGAATAAATGAAATGAATTGGTGCTTAGGATAATGAAAGTGAGGGACTAATGGGGCCCAAAGGACCCAAGTAGAATACAGAAGTAAGCTTCCTTCAATTCCTTGGAGAGTAATTTCACTTGGTTTTGACCAATAAGCTGCAACAGCTCTTCAGTTCTAATCTCGAGCTTTTTAAAAGCCGTTTGCCCACTCTCAATGAACTGTGCAAGTCGGAGAGGAAGTGAATAGATCCACGAGGACTGATATATACACTGGAATATAATTTAATATTTTCATGAGAAAAGATGTAGGGTTTGTGATTAGAACCATGGAAGCATTTTAACCTCCTTTCAGAGTAGAGGAAGAGAATTAAATGGATTTATGATAAATGTTGAATGAGAAATGTTGAATGAGCCAACCACTTTCTGTCTATATCCTTATCTAAGATATTTTCCTGTTACATTTTTGTTCATGATACATCCAAACTACACATTAATTCATACTATTCTTTACTATAAAGGTTTTTCATTCTTCAGGGAAAAAAAACAAAAAAAACAAAAAAAACTTTCTCAGTGTTATAGGTAATGTGATCTGTAATGAATTATCAATACTACCATTAATTTTGAAAGTTAAGAAACTTCAGAGTGCATTATTCTTGAACTTCTCTTAAGTTTTTCTGAGTTTCTTATAACTTTTCTTTAGTTTGGATGCATATAGAAGGAAAAAAAGACGTGTGAAAAACACCTGGTTTTCACACGATAAAAAATTTATTATTATTTTATTTTGAAATTTAGCTCTGTGATTCTGGAGCTTGACTCTTTGCTTTCATTAAGCATCACAACATTCTTAGAAAATCTTAACTGAACCAGACACCCTTTTCAGTTTCACCCACCATTACCCCTTGGCATTTAGGCTAAGTAACTAAAGTACAATAATAAGTTAGTATATAAAAGTTCACCACCTGTGAAGAATTTGATATGCATACCCAGTGTGAGACTTCTCTTTCTCTTTTGGTTAAACATATACAATGAGCCTCATTCACATCTCATTTAGCTTGTGGGAAGTGCAGGATCGTGAATCAAGAGTTACTAGTGGGGATCTTTATGCAAAATGGCCAACTTTGTCCCAGTTTTAAAGAAGTGCAAAAACACGCCTGTAAGTGTCACTTTTGCATCTCATAAAATTGTGGAAAATTTATTCTGAGAGTTAGTGAAAAATACTTGAAGTCAGCATGGCCATTGGTCATAGCCATGAGTGTGAGTGGGGGAAGACCTGCTTAGAAATCTTAATTTATTTGTATGAGATGGTTATCCAACTAGTATATGAAGAGAAGCGGGTTGAATTAATCTTTTTGAATTTCAGCAAAGATTTTAGTACTGTTTGTCAAAATATCATTGTGGATAAAATATTCAGCATACAGTTAGACAAAAACTTAATGTCATGGCTGAGCAATTGACTGATGGGCTTGGATCAAAGGGTTATAATAAATGTTCTACTGGCCAGTCATTAGTAGCTTCCTACAAGTCTCTATTTAAGAACAAGTTCTCTTCAAGAATTTTATAATCAGTAGATATGAAGGACTCAATTACACAATAAGTAAGTTTGCAGATGGTACTAAATTGGGAGAGATTATTTGTATTCCTTTTAGCTGCATGAAGAGAACCTAAATTTGTTAGGATTAAATTCAAACCTAATATACCTTCACTCACATCTAAGAATGTACAGATCCAATTCAACATTCTGATATCCTTTAGGTGTTACAGTATAACCCTTCAAGTAGATAAGCACTACAGAGCTGTTTTCTCACCAAGTGGAATGAAGGAGAGAGCAGAAAACAAAATACAACTCGTGGGTTGAAATAACTAGGACAGAGAAAGAAAAAAATAATAATAACACAATGATAGTTACGTGTGTATAACATTCATATACTCACAATGCAATTGTTCACCACCTGCTGACCAACACCTGGCTGGCCCCCCACCCCTTTACAACATTCCAGAAGCTGTCACATGGTGTGGACCAACCCCTTACTTAATTCAGTCCAACAGATCTGGATATGTTCTCATGCTGTCACTGTGCCATAAAGACAGCTGCTCTTCTCTGCCAAAGGGTTTGGCTCAACCCTGGCTGTGCTTGCATTCTTCAGCAACAGAAACACTGGTGTGCTTTTAATACTGGCTCAGCTGAAGAAAGGAGGACATCAGGCATGAGAAATATAAAACTGCAAGAGTTAAGAAAAATTACTAATTGGAATTGGATTATTACTAGTATAACAGATTAACATGTTTTTAAAAAAATCAAACACCAGTTAAATTAACATGTTCCTAAATGATCAGATAAGTGAAAACTAATGTGTATCGGTATCATCCACATTGTAATATATCAAGAATCTCTTGATTTATCACTGATGTTGCTTGCACATCAGAGTGGAAAAAATGTTATGCAATACTTGGTTAATATATCAATGTAAAATTGAGTTTATAGTACATTCTTAGGAGTCAAGTAGAATAATACTTATCTTTCAGTTGTTCTGCCTTTCTTTAAGGAAGAATTCTAGTAGTAATGATTGGCTAAATGAGCAATTAATTAGATATACCTGACATCTCCCATAGATGAGACATCTAGTATGATAGTGTACTGATGTTCTGATCTAAAATTAGAGCTCTTTGCAATCTTTGCAATAGCTCAAAAATCAAATAAACAAGTCAGTTTTTTGACATTTAAGGAAAATAATACTGGAAGAAATCATTACATGAAAATTACTATTAAATATGCATAAATGAAATATGATCAACAGTCACCTAGCACAAAAAATGAAAAATAGCTACTGTAGGAGCACATTACAAAGATAAACCAGCCAGTTAAGTTTTGAATAAATAACCTTTTATCCACTTGTGACATACAGCTATAGAAGCTGATAACTTCAGGAAACCACATTCATATGAAAAATATCTTTTCTAGGTAAGACCTGTGCCTTAATATATGAGGACTACTTAGTCTTATTTATTTATTTCCAGTTTAATAAGACTCCCTTTAAAATCCCAGTTTCATATTTCAGTATGAGTAGATGGATAAAAGGTGATGACCATAGCAATTACAATTTAATATATAGAAAACAGAGAAGTGAAAATACAATAAAGGCTTTCTGGACATTTTTTCATTGTCTGGTATTTAAGCAGGGCACCTTTCCATCAAAAACGAAGGATTACTTCAAGGTTATTTATTCATTTACTGGCAATCAACTAGGTTCAGATAGTTGAAATCTCTGCTTTCCAGAGTCAGTAAGCAGCCTCGTGCATATGTTGTACTTTATGTTGCTCATCTGCAAAACAATGAGCCTTGTAATGATGTGAAAGGTTTAATGGACTCTCTTCTGGTTTGTCCTCTATTCAAGCTGATTGTTATTTGTGTAATGTAATCTTCTTAGGTCCGTGGTTCCCACAGGGACATGAAGAGGTAGTGGCTGGGCTGTGGATGGCAGCTTAAGTCAGGGATCAACGATCATCCAGTTAATAGTTTTACATTTAGAACTCACCAGTATTTCTGGTCCTAAAGAGCAACTCTCTAACACTTCGAGTTGCTTTCGGTTATTTTGCACAAGAAAGTCCTTTATGTGTCACCATTTAAAAATTACTTAAACATTGATCAGAAACTATTTCCCATCACTTAATTATTGTCTCAAGGAGGCTAAGGTAATGGTAAAAATGTTTAGTATGTTAGCAGGCCATTATGTGACAAGTACAAGGAATAAGATTGAAAGCAAAACTGTGGTTTTATGTGACAAGGCTGTACATAAGTGACATCTTGATGTGCTGGTTCATATATGACCATCCTTAAAAATGAAAGTTTAACTGGCAACATTGTAAGTAAAAAATAATCTCTGTACAAATCTTTTTTTATATATCCTTAGAAACAACAAATGCATTATCTTAGTCAGAATGACCATCCTCAAGACTGCCAAAGTGATTAGGGATAAACTCTCAATCACAGTGCATCAACTAAACTTGTCTTTGAAGATAGGAGCATTTTGAAAAAAATCATGTAGTTGACTAACATGTCTACATAGCCTGCAGGTAGGGGGATCAACTGTATCTTTAACTGACTACTTATAGGCTGGATAGTATAGTGGTCAAATGATAAAAATATGGTCAAATGATAAAAATATCCATAAAAAATGTATCATGAATATCCCAAGTTAGTTTTGCAGAACACACCTAGCACCCAAAGTTGTGCAACTTTGGAATAACTCAATATCTTGTCTCTGTGGGATTGGCTTACTGCATACCAGGTGACAAATCTGACTTTCAAACAACTTTTGGGTCTTCTTGCAAATTCAGTGCTCTCAAATACAATTATGAGAGTGTCATATTTCCTTTGGGATTCTTTGAATGTCATCACACTGTCCTTCTGTCATCAATGAAAATTTTAATCATAAGAGACTCAAACCTGAATGGTACATTTGACTTCATCATCTTTCTGTATTGCCAGATTGAGGTTACAGCCAACTTTCAGGAAACCTCATAATTTACACCACAAGGTGCATCTTTTCCTATACAGCTACACTAATAAAGCTTTCATTCAGGTTCTCATCATATTCAAAATGCTTCAGCAAAATATCATTTTCATAGTTCATTGCTTTGGTAATGACAGTATTCTATATGCATCTTTCTATTAATAATTTGTTTTCTAACAATCCAAATGGAGATTACATATTTTTATACTCAAGGTTGTTTGCAGTGTGTCTGTTCAGTCTTGTTTACTACTGAGAAGTCAGATCTCACCTCTACTTGGCATTCCTACATTTTCTGGAAAATACATACGTGCGCTGCAATGTGATTATCTTTGATGTTTGATGCTTTCCAAAGATTCATATTACTGCACTTTCTAATGTTTCATACTTACTAATTCATTTTGCTGCCTGTAAAAAATCTTCTCCACAACCATTCCTCACCATATTCATATTTACCACAAAACAGAAAAGAAGGAAGCAATATCTCCTTTGAAATATTAACAGTATATTTTCCCTAACTTAAAAGTTTCAAGCATTATGCTTTCCTGTCTCATGTATTTGTATTCATGGTGATTTGAAAGTGTGTTAAAGCTCCATGTTTTGTAATTGTTACTTTATATAACTGCATGATCTTGTCAAACTTGTCTGCTCTGTCCCATTATTGGCTTTCTACATACTGCAATTAGTTACACATCTCCATCCGTTAATCAGTCTCTACCTTTATTGTTCAGACTTACAATTAGTAGTTGTCTTTCACTAATCATAATTCATGTCACCCCTTTGTTTCACAATCTTCTAATTGTCCCAAAATACTTTTTAAATGATGTTATATGTTGTATTAGGGAACACACAATAGTTTATCCTTCTTTACCATCGCTGAGATCACTAATAACTTTTTAAAGTACTTGAGTTCATTTTCTACCTGAAGCTTCGTATTTTGAACATACAAAGTATGGAAATTATTCCATATTAATGTTTGAAGAGACCAGTGTCTTTTCTAAAGTTTCCTTTGTCCAAATAGAAGGCTATCAGGTTGGTTGAGCACAACCTTGCCCTGGCAAACCCATGCTGACTGCTGCTGATAAGCTTCTTATCTACCAGCTGCCTAGAGGTGGCATCCATAACAAGCTGTTCTGTCACCTTTTCAGGGATGGAGGTGAGGCTCACTGTCCTGTAGTTCCCTGGATCCTCCTCCTTGCCCATTTTGAAAATCAGAGTGACTTTGGCTATCCTCCAGTCTTCAGGCACTTTGTCCTTTGTTAAAGGATCAGGAGACTCCTCTGGAAAAACATGCTGACCCTAGAATCAAGGTGTAAGGTCAATCAGCTGCAGAGGTTATCCAATAAGTCTACCTGAATTCCTGTGATTTCTTATTGTGCTTTTGTATCATGTTTCTAATAAATACTCAGATTTCCACAGTTTATCTATCAGTGTACATGTATGTATATATGTACACAAATATATACATAGAAATGTACAGTTATAGATACATGCATGCATATAAATATTCATATCTATAGTCATAAACTTCCACATTGATACCTCAAATGGTAAGAAGAATGACTATGTGTTTACTGGAAGGTTCTAAATGGCTTTGAGCGCTTTTAGTGGAACACTTCAATGTTTCTCTAACATAATGTTTTGAAAGGGCCTAGGGTCAATACAAATGTAATACACTGAAGCTAAAAGAAAATTTGACAGAAAATTTGTTCAAAGAGCACAGTAAGGTGGCATGTAAAAAGAATAATGGAGCATTATGCTGTCTTATTAGAGAAATTAAAACATTGCACACACTGTGTGACTCGTAGCATCTGGCTTTTCTACTGAACAACTTGAAACCTGCATTTACTGGTCAAATAGTGTCTTTTAAGTGCTATTTTTTCAACTCTAAATATTTTATATCAAATTATCAGATGTGGCAAACTTTTGGGGGAGTTCAAAAAATAGACAATCATTCAAGTCTGACAGAGAAGGTTTAGTAAGAGTCACTACTATTCGTATGCAATTAGGCATAATGTAGGCTTTACAGGTACAAGTGACATTGTTTAATCATCTGTGCATGTACCAAAGTTTACCTATATAAAATCTCTATAATATAAAATCTTTTGAACTAAAAATGGATTTGAAGTGTTGAAATTGGTTTGAGAAAGATGTTTGCCTGGAATTTCTACCTGAATTTCAAGAATTTCACCAACAAACTTTTCGGGTGTCTTTTTTCCTCAAAAAATGTGCAAAATTTACCCAGTTATGTTATTTAAGCTATAATATCAAATGAAATGTGTTTTAGCAGCAAAATGTTCTGATACAATTCTGGTGGGATTATCTTTTCCATTACAAAAAAACTGGAAAAAATATTTATGTGAGGATACGATTACACTTAGTAAAGTTTCCACTCCAAATCTTCTCTTTAAACCAATGAAATCCCACTTCCCCATATATTTCTCAGCTGATTGTTTTTGTTCATATATGCTTGTCTAGCTATAGTGAATTGCTGACTTCATCTGTCAGTTTTGACATTTGGTTTTTATTTATTTCTTTAGTTATTTGAGAAACAAAAATGTCTAAATAGGAAAAGGAACTTATGCATCTAGTAGATGTGGCACACAATGTAATTGTTTACTCTTTCACTAACAATTGCTGTTCCTCTCTACTCAGGGAGATAGTTAGATTTGAAGATGTGCATTGCATTACAAGCAGTGGAATCCTGGTCTTTCAAGGACTTTTTTAGTTGTGAAATTATATACGAAAAATAAAAGCAGAGACCTACCTATTCTACAGTCTGTTCCTGGATACAAAGTTGAGTTTTAATTGCCTGAATATAACTTGAATATAAGTACTTTTGTCACTGCATACTTCCATTCACTGCGTGTATAAGTTTCCACACAGTATTAGAGCATGGATAAGTCTGCACCTCCTGGAGCTTGTACCTGCTAGGTCACACCATAAACACATTTAATAAATAAATAAGAAATAAAATAAGAAAAAAAATAAAGAAATTTTGCTAATCAATGTTTGGAAGGAAGCAGGGTGGGACTTAACGTTATTAAATTTCACACACAGAAAATATATATCACTGATTTTATACCTTATTATTATTACACTTTATGTAACTTCTTTGTGTAAAGATAACACATTATGTATTTCCTTATAGAAATAATTTTATATTCTCATTTCAAATCTCCTTATGTTCTTACTCTCCATCGTATGTTATTTTAATGAGTTAAATTTGGAAACACGTTTTCTTTATCTAATTACATTTTACATATATGTATATATATCTCCTTCAGAAAATAACAGATAGGAGGTATCATATCTAGGCCTTCATTAGTCTACACTTTTATTATTTTTATTTTACTCATCTTTTAGTCAGGATCAAAAGTTCCAATACAAGTAAACACACACATAGAATCTACTAGGGACATTCACAGACTGCTAAGCACAAGCATAATAAAAGGTGCTTAAATGTGTAAGTTGACAGACATCAACTATTTATCTATGAGATTCTACTGTTTAAATCAGGATTGTTTGAAACTTCACTTTTAATGCAGCAAGGTTTCACTGCAGGAATAAATGCTGACTTGACCTTAATAGTGGAGTATCACAGGGTAAATGTCTGTAGACAGCAAAAGATACTCAGCCTTCACTACAAATTGGTGAAAATATCTATAGAAAAAATAAAATGGCAAAATATTTTATGTACTAAACCTTACAGATATTTTGACTACAACAGACATAAATAATGATGAATGCATTTAAATAGGTAACAAGTATAATTAAGATTTAGCTAACTTTTAAGATACTAAAGGAATTTTTAAGAAGTAACTCCTCAAAAAGATAGAAAAATAACTTTTGGAACTTTTGCAATTGAATCCCAGTAGCTGGATCAGTTAACAGGGCTGTTTTTTTTTTTTTTCTCTTCCAGTTGTTATTTTCTGACAGACTTAACAAAACCCATATTTTTTGCTTTTTGACAAATGCTTTTACTTCTGCTAGCTTGAACTGCTACACTTTTCCTTATCTGCTGAGCTTGTCTTTGAGAGTAATGTGAAAATAAACTGCTGAAGGAAAATGTTTTGTGAAAATCTAAATGTGTTCACATCATTCCTACATTTTGCAGAAAAATAGAGGGAGAAAAGGGAAGACTGGGTCAGGAAGAGGTGAAATATGGCTGGGAATGTCCAGTGTCTTCTAGGTTTGTACTACATATTTATTGTTTTCAAATGAAGGAAGAGAGGTGCAATTCAGCAACATGATCAAATAACTAAATAGAAATTTGGGATAGAGCTACCTGGATAAAAGCTAACAAGACCTTTTCATTAAAAATGCCCCTTCCCAGAATATGAACATTGCTTAAAATCTTTTCAGTTCAGACGAATGGTGGAATGGCAATTGTCTCACTTCAACTGAGTACATGTTTCCTGAAAGATCTGTTTTTGCCTTATATATATATATATATATTACCCTATAATTCAAGTGAAATGTAAATGGAAAGAGAAGGAGAAATTTAAGTTGATTCAAAAGACAGAAACAAATACTACTGGAAATAGATTTATCAAAAGTCTCTAAAAACAAACAAAAACAAGAGAAAGAAAATTCACAAGTGTACAGTATCAATATTTATTAATAAATATTTTCTCCTCATTGAGGCTCATTTACTTCTAGAAAGTACAAGTTATACTGACTTTGGGCAAATCTCATCTTTATATTAAAATGATTCATGAGAATGGGTTGCTAGTATCAATTAAATTATCATGAAACAGAGCCTGCACACACACTTTAAAGGCACATAACTTTTCTGCAGGCCTCATTTTTCTTCAGACAGCCTGTGACAGAGTAACTTGAATCTCAGAAATGTGCAACACCCACTAAGAGAACTGAAGCATTTGCATTAAGAATCAAACCCAAAATTAACAAATGAGCAAACTTAGCAAATTGAGAGTGGCCCTACGGAGAAGGACTTGGATGTCCTGTTGAACAAAAAGCTGGACGTGAGCCAGCAATGTGCACTTGCGGCCCAGAAAGCCAATATCCAGGGCTGACTCACAAGAGGGGTTGCCAGCAGAACGAGAGAGGTAATTGTCCCCTACTACTATCCCCTCGGGAGACCCATCTGATGTACTGCATCCAGGACTCCACTACCCAGGACAAGGATGTGGAGCTGTTGGAGTACAGTTGAGGCCACAAGGATTATGAGAGGGCTGGAGTACCTCTTCTGCGAAGAAAGACCGAGGGAGGTAGGCTTGTTTAGCTTAGAGAAGAATGTTCCAGAGAGACCTCATTGTGGCCTTCCAGTACTCTGAGGGTTTATAAACAGGAGGGAGGCTGATGTTCTACATAGTCTAATAGTGATAGGACAAAGGGGAATGCTTTTGAACTAAAAGAGGGAAGGTTTAGATGTTAGGTCAGAAATTTTCACTCAGAGAATGGTGAGGCACTGGCACAGGTTGCCCAGAGAAGTCCTTGATATTCAAGGCCAGGTTAGATGGGGCTCTGGGCAGCCTGATCTAGTGAGTGGAAGCTCTGCCCATAGTGAGGGATGGAAATAGATAGTCTGTAAGGTCCCTTCCAACCCAAGCCATCCTCTATGACTCTAAGAAATAGTGACCCTTTTCAGCTCCTTTAGATCATATAACAGTGTAGTTGAGGATATTAGCTTTTCAAAGCTGCTTGGGTTGATAATGACTAGAAGCCACATTCATCCTGTTTATTGTGAAGAATGTGGAAATGTAAGAATACACTAAAAGTGTAACTAGTTTTTACCAAGTCATTTTTCTATCCACTGTACTTAGCAGGCAGTTTTTTTCAAAATATTTCCTCTTTTCTTCCATTCAAAACAATATATTGTTGCATTTTTCACCTTTTGACTTTCAAGAAAAGTTTAGCTAAGGCCTCTGTCTTAAAATGCAGTTTTATCCCACAGAAAACTTACATTTCTTGCCTTCCATGTTTCAGATGTCCAGGTATCATCATTTAGGACATAAAACATCTTGTTTTCTTCAAGCCACATCACTGGGGTTGTTGTCATGCTATTTCAGAAATAAGCTGCAGCTGGCTACAGGTACCAAATGAAATCATCGAAAGGCAAAGGTTCTTGATTGAATTTATTTATGTTTGAATCTGTCAGGGATAAAAGAGGCAGCAAATAATAAAATAGATGCAAGACTCTGTAAGTCAGCAGCCACCTGCTACCTCTGGGCTATTAGAAGGGCCCTCAGCATGACAACACAAATCCATGCTGGCAGGCCAATCATGGCTTTAAAAAGCCCTACATCAGCTCAGCTTGTCAACTCAGTCAGCAGAATGACAGCAATGTTGAATTTTCATTTTTCCTGATATTAGTTGTGAATTGTTTCATCACGTTATTTTTACTTTCATCCTCTCATCTTTTAAATGCAGATAGTGTTGATGGCTCTAAAATGCGGTCTATCTAGATGCTCTTTTGAGAAACTGACATTTTGTCCTACTTTTTTTTTTTACTTTCCCAAATAGGCTGAAGCTCTTTTCATTTCTGCCCCTCCTAAACATATAAATCATGTAAATTATAGGGATCTATAAAAGTCATATTAGTCATCATGGGCACCATAATTATTGATAATAAACTATTCTTCAAAGATAACACTATTTCACAAGCTGTTCACTGATTTCACTCCTGTTTATAGAATGAGCCAAATTCTTTGCTAATTTATATCACTTGCAACTGCATTTAAACTGACCTTGTAATTATATGAATCGGAAAATAGAATTTATGTATAGATGGTATACTGTTACCTTAGAATGATGCCTTGTTTAATAAGATCATGCAAAGGGACAGAGTAGAATGCACTGTTAGTGAACTGAGTAGGTATTTGGGAGCGTGAAAACAAATGAAATTATTGCAGCCATCTGAGGAACACCTCTTCAGAAGTGTTTTAAACTTGTCAATGGCTTATGGGACTGTTCGGCCCAGTTCCATGATTAATGGGGCTGGAGGCCCACACCCCCATGCCACAGGAAAGGGGAAGGGGGAGAAGGGAGAGGGTAGGGTGGTGGGCCTAAAAACAAAACAGCAGCAATGATCTGAGAAGGAAAGCTAATTTACTAAATAAGATATTGGAATGCAAAATGACACAATATAATACAATATAATTGGAATTGAAACTAATAAATCAAATAAAATGAGAGTGTCCAAAACCAGAGACCTTACTCTAATGCTGAAGGTGAGACGGCTAGGGATCTCCCGCTGCTGAAAGGAACAGCAAAAAGAGAAAGTCACCAGGACTTTTGCAGTTTTATCTTCCCCTCTAAGTGGAAAACAGGAACGCAGAGTCCTCTGGGGTATGTAGTTCTTACCTTCTGAGAGCCATATACCTGGAAATTCGTCAGTCCACAGACTTGAAGCATTAACTCTTTAACTCCCAGTGCCTTACATGATGTTATGATGTGGAATACTGATAAGAAAAATCATAAAACTGTGACAAAACAATGGACAAAGTCTTGTCTTCAGTAAAATTTTGCCGATAACTTCAACAGGCTGTGATTTCATTCCTGTAGAGTGATTTTTTGTTTGTTTTAAATTGTTGGCTTTGATAAAACAGTCCAAAACATGCTGCTTGCAGCAGAATCTACTGAACTGACATTTAGAGATGATCAAGAAGTGAGAAAAGCAACAAAGCTACAAGTTATTACTTTTCCATATGTTGTGGAATCAGTGTGGACATTGGTGATTTACAATGAATATAATCTCTGTATCTTCCACAGTGCATTATGAAGACTTGATATGATCTTCTGCTTGTTATGAGGATTTTAAAGCTTGCTGTGTGGTCTCTGTTATTTTCTAGTATCTGAATTATTAAACTGATCCAGTTATAGAATATAATTCAGTTTGAAATCAGTAAAGGTAAATGGTGGGGTTCTTCTGGGATTAAAGTAATACTTAGTTTTGGCCTTAGTGCAAGGAGTAATCACAGACTGGAAATTTGGGGCATCTCTGAGCTATCAGTGACCAGATTTTCATCATTCCTCATTATCCCATTGCAATAGGGAAGAGACCTGAGAAATATCCATGAAGGGTGGATATTTTTTGATCCCTGGGGATGTAACATGAGATTATGGGAATACCCTAATTTTTCCTCTGCTCTTTTACTTCACTTAAAATCCTATAAACACTGAGATAGGAATACATTCTTTCACAACTTCTTTTATTTCTACTTTTTTTCACATTATTTCTCAGTGTGTATTATAATTCTGACCTGCAACTGTATTGTTTAACTATGAAATCTACTAAATAAATAAATAAACACAAGAAAGGTTTTATGTCTTTAAATTGCACTATATATTATAATATAATAAATCTTTTCATTTCCAATATGCTTTCACCTGTGGCTTCTCTTACAACATATGAGCACAATTCAAGTAATTTAAAAGAGAATAGACCTTTTGGTTTAAGTAACTGATATTGTGCTCCTTCTGCATCCAAACTCCTATATATATCATAAATATAACACAGTCTGGTAATAGTACAGTACAATAACTGCTACACTAAAATACTTTTTCATAAACAGAAGCTGTCAGCTGTTACAAATTTTTTGGTAATTTTCTCTTGAGATAAATTTACCTTTCCTTTTTGCCTACATTATTCACAACCTGGTAATACACAGAGCCAGAACAAGATTCAGTAGCTTTAAAAACAAAAAACAACACAACAAAATCTTTCCTACCTATCCGTAAGGTTGGGTATTTTTTGCAGCTAGAAATTCATACTAAGAAAATAAGTGTGTTTTCTAGTCTAGATGCTAGTCACACACAAACAGAGTACTGCTGTTTAGATACTTTTTCAGGCAATCTTTAGTGTTTCCAGAGAAAAGAAATAAAATTAGAATCTAGATCTCTGAAATCCAGAGATCTCTATTCCTTTTAAATCTGGGACTTCTCTTGTTATGATTCTGCCTTGAATGATATATTGAAATATGTAGTTTGTGTCACACTGTTCGTCAACGTGTCACATTCTATCATGTTGCTTTATGTAGCTCAATATGACAGATGCATCTCTGAAGTTATGCATCATCATGTCCCTTGGCATAAAGAGATGTGAAAATACATTTCTGTTTTGTTTACCGTAAACTCCTTCCAGAAATAGAAAATAAAATAAAACTTTTGTTTAATTTTAGAATATTCTGAGGAGTAAACAAAGTGAGATGGTGGTACTTCTCTCATTCATCTTTTTAGAAAATTATGCAAATTAATTTACTCCCGGAATGCATTATTTCATTTTGTTATTCCTTTAACTTCGTGGATAGAAGGAACATGCTTATAAGTGAGCTATAAGAAAGCTATAAGTTCAATGAGTAGGTGAGGAAATTACAGACTTCAAAAAATGACTATTAAACTCAACAGGTACTAAATTCCTGTTTTCTTATTAACACATAATTGTATTTGATTGCTTAATACAAACTAATTAATTAACATTAGAGGTTATTTTATTTTCTAATTTCCTTGGACCAAGTGTTGTAAGTTTTTTCCACGTTATAATGAATTGGCTCAGTGTGCAATACACTGCATTCCCTGATATGCTCTGTCTGCTTTGAGCTACTGCTATGCTGATATACACTGTTAAACTATCTTAGTTGGCTGGGAAGGCCAGACATTCATTCTGCATTACCAGTGTTTTGGAAAGCCGGTGGACCATAGTGATGAATTTGGATCACTGCTCATATAGTTGTATATAGGTGGCCCAGTTTACCACTAAAGATGTAATTCTAATGACTCAAATTTGCTCTTTCTAAAGCAGAATTATGAGGAAAAGGCATCCTGTCACAGAACATTATAGTTTCCTCATTGTCTGCTCAGCCACCTCAGAGGCTGCATATAACATCCCAGGATAGTGTAGATGGCAGTGATGCATTCATTATTCACTGGTCACTACTCTCTCTCCCTGCACCAAGCTTCTTTCCTACTTTCCATAATACAGCTTCATTTCCTAGAGGCCATATTTCTAAAGCCCTCTTGTGTTTAACAGTAGAGAAGGCATTACACATTTCTCAATTCTTGAATCTTATTCTAGTCAAATTTTGAAATACATGAAAAAAATAACTAGGAAAACAAAGAAAACAAACAAAAGAAACAGAAAATGCATGGAAAGTTAAGTTTTCTGTGTGCCCACACTTGCAAAAGACAATTTCTTATGTCTAACTCAGCCCTGGCAATTTGTTTTTTAACCATTAGCTGGAGAGATTATACTGGGGCTTGGAGGATTTGGAGGTTAATGCTGCTACTATATCTCATTTCTTAATGTTTACTCTGAGATTTTGTGTAGTAGTGTGTATCTGTGTCAAGTGAGAAAATGAAAACTTTAAAATAGTGGCATCAGCTGCACAGAGTGGGACAAGAAAAAACTGATCTGTACTCGGTCTCCAAACACATATATAGGAGTCACTACAACTCAAAATTTGAAGGAGATAGAGTAACCAAAACCTTATCTCGCTGTTATGGTTATACTGCATCCTCAGAATATGATTTCATAGACATCTGAGTGAACTGATGAATTATACTGCAGCAATACATAGTTTTGACTTGTGGTTTTTAAGCTAATATGCACCCTGAAAAATTTCACCTCCGTTCACATCACTGCATTTCTATATCCATATGCTGTGTCTCTAATCCTGCTATTTTAAGCAGGGATTGTAGTGTGGCAAGTAGTGTACCTTCATATCTTGAAGGCAGTTAGAAAGTTTTAATAATCAAATAAAAAATCAGTAAGAAAATCCCTTTAGCAATCTCAGAGAATAGTACTGATTGTTACTGAACAGGGCAGGGTAACTTCTTATTACTTTTAATTATAGTCAGTATTCATGAAGAATATTCCGTAACAGTCCACTACTCATAAATGTACATTCTATCACTTTCAAGTTTATTTCAGTGCAAAACAAAGATCTCTAATGTGAAAAAATAGGCAATTCTTTTAAGAAGAGAAGATTGTATTTTCTTGCTTGATACTTCTAATGTTATTTGGATAATTTTCTTACCTAGGAGATTACATGCTGTAGTCATTCTGTCTCTTGCTAAGCTTCATGTTGTTCTTATGAAGAATAGGCAGGAAACAAATATTTTGCATATGATGTTGTCAGTGAGTTTCAATGACCATACGTGAGAAATTAGAGAGGAACAGTAGACTGAGAAGTTTAGTTCTTTGAAAGAGGACTTAATCGGGAGCTTAATTCTAATACTGTTTTCTGTTCTCATTTGTTCTTTTTGTATTGCAAACGATATGCCAACAGTATATGATTATAAACAGCTACTTATGGAAATAGATTTTGTTTCTACACTTGATTATGGTTCTGAATATCAGGTGAGCATTATATTGCCACAGTTCTGTTTAACTGCATCTATCTGGATTTTTTGTTTGTTATGCTGTTTTGTTTTTTTTCCCTAATAAATCTTGGAGTGATAGATGCATTTCTCACTTTTCTGTGGTACCTCTCCACTTGCTTATATGACCAAATATCTCTCATTAAAACAACCCAATAACATATGCATTATTTCCTATTAATAATGATTAATTTAAAGTAGGAATCTGAATTTCTCTTTATCCTAAATAGATCTAGATATTGTAGCCATATATTGATTTTGTTCATTCATGTTCAAGTACAGTCATATAAAGGGCTGTTTTTCAACTAACTTTTGAAATGATTTGGCAGCTTCCGTTGGTTTTAAGAGGCAGATGTCTAGCAGAGAGCATGTTGTCACAAGTTTTGTGAAAATAGATAATTGAATAGAACTTAAAAGAGTTTTTCAAGAGAAAAGACAGTAACTTTACTCTTTGCTTGACCTGACAGGATTTAAATGGGAGAGAAAGACACTGGAACTTCTGGAAACAAACAAGTTTTGGTTTTGATTTTGGTGTTTTTGTTTTCTTGTATGTACAGTGGAAGAAAGTGGCTTGGGAGAATACTGAATACATTCATCTCCATGGTCATAAATGTGCACTGAAAAAATTAGTGAAACATGAGATGGCATTAAGACATTTGTCAGAAGGGATTTCTTTACTACTGTACCTCTCAGAGAATTTGAGTATATAATTTTGAACATTAGAATGATACTATCATAGAATATTTAGAGTTGGAAGAGGTGCACAAGGATCATTGAGTCCTGGCTCCACACAGCACCACTCAAAGTTCTCTGTTTCTTAGAATATTGTCCAAATGCTATTAGAATTCTGGCATATTGGGGCTATGATCACTGCCATGGGGAACCTGCTCCAGGACTCAACCACCCTCAGGTAAAGAACCTTTTCCTACTGTCCAGGCTAAACTCCCCTTAAAACTTTAACCATTCTGTTGCCTCCTATCACTGATCACTAGAGAGAAAAGATCAGCACCTCCCTCTATACTTCCCCTAATGAGGAAGTCATGGAGGGAAATGAGGTCACTCCTCAATTTCTTCTCAAATCTGAACAAACCAAATATCTTCAACTTCTCCTCACAGGTCACACTCTCTAGATCTTTCATCATCTTTGTTACCATTCTTTGAAGACGTTCTAATACTTTTTATATCCTTTTTATATTATAGATGCATTAAACTGCAGACATTACTAGAGATGATGATACATCAACACTTAGAAGGATAATCATTTCTTTTGAATAATTAGCCATACTGTGCTAAAGGTACCCCAGGGTACAAGCTAAATAATGGCCATCTGTCTAATGCCTTGGGTATGTACACCAGACTCTTCAAGAGGCTTCCATTCTTTTTTAACAAACTTAGAAAAAAAATTCTATTCTTTCCACCATACATTTATGTTGAATAATCCCTATAAACAATGGATAAATTCAGTGTATGTAGATGAGTTTGCTTGTCTTCATAGATTTCCCATAAAATAACCATAGTGTAGTTGAGTTTTCCACTGAGAGCCTGAATAACTTAGCTGTGTTTACATGGTAAAGTATTCATAGTCTAAATTTAGGGAGGCAGAAGAAACATCTCCAGGAAGTTGGTGATAATTTGACAGTTGGTGTCGCTCCGAAAAAAAATCAGATAAAAATCTTATCAAAGTAAAGTTAGTGACCCAAAAGTTCTGTGCTCTAGAGATTTTCACAGAAAGAACAGAGTTTATTTAAGACATGCTTTGGGAAAAATCATGAAGCTGTAGGAGAGGATCCTACAAGTTTCTTTATGAGAACTGATGTGATCAGAATCAACTATAATTAACTGTATTTAAATATCAATATGCAAGAAACTAAATAGATTGAAAAAAAAAATCAAAAACAACACCATTTAAATCAACCAGACACATTCCAGGGGAGATTCACATAAAATAGGTTATACTTGGAGGAATGTACTTTAATTAAAATGTCATTTTAATTACCAGAACATCACATTCCACTTCATCAAGAAGTTTTCTGGTGGTACGAGACATATGCCCATAAGGCTGGTTGAGTATGTGGTCCTCTCCTGCTAGGAACCTTATCTGCTTTTCAGAAAGATAAAGTGGTTCTTTGCACGTATCTGAATTACCTTCCTAGGGTGCTCCTTTTTACCTTCTGTTACAGCTTCTTTGCCTGGAAAAAGAACCTAAAATATTTTTGAGATTCAGAGAATTTTGAAAATTTATCTCAGAGGACTATGTGCAAGAGGACAGACAGATGCCCTCTTCTAAGGTCACAGAAAGGATGCCTGAATTATCATCATTTACGTAATAATTAAAATAATTTGTTAATAAGTCCATGGAAGAGTAAAAAAAAAATCACACTGTTAAAATGACTGTCCATATGAGCAGAACTTTATATGAAAGGAAAATGCTTCTATTCATATACTGTGTTATTTCTTTAGTAAGCCTCCCTTAGCTTCATAGTGTACAACAGCTTGATTTAAGTTATGCAGAATCTGGAGTGTTTAGGTCACTGATTAGCAGTTTAGTGGTTTTCTGGTGGAAAGTAGAAATGATATGATACCATTTCCATCATCCAGTCATTGTATTACTAATTTGGCTCATTGTCCAAAAATTTCAAGACTAATCTAAAGATCAGAATCCTATTGTACAAGGCATTGTACGTGTTTGTAGTGAACAAAAAGGAGTTCTTGTATAAAGTAGCACTCCATCCTGAGTGTAGGATAAGAAGTAGATGCTTTCAGATAAATGAGAGCTACAGAGAAAGAGAAAACATGATAGAAACAGTCAAATTACTGTAAGATCATTCTAGCAGCAGCAGAAGGAAAATAATGCTGAATTTTTGCAGCTATACATTGAAAGATTATCTCAAGCATGGGGGATATGATCGAAGATATTGTGGAGCATATTGTTTAAAAAATAACGAAAGATTCTGAGATTAAATTCTGAATAAAACTTGAGTCAAAAACTGACCTCCTAAAAATGTACTGAAAGTGGGAAGAAGCACTATGCTTGATCAGGTAGATTCAATAAATGTAAGCAAAAAATCAACTGTAACGAAGTGATGAACTGATGTGTTGAATAAAATTAGTTTGAGTACCTCAGACGTTGAAGGAGATGAGAAAATATGAAGAAAATATGAATCAGAAATTTAACTTTGTGGACCAAGAGAAATTACTATTTTATGAATGGATAAAAGACTATAATATTTTAAAGAGAACATAAATACGAAGATATTGGCACTTGAATCAAATTAAGCTAACATTTCAAGAGGGAAGATGGCTCTGTCCAAAATGATCAAGAAATAGAGTAGTAAAGAACTATTTCAGGAAGAAAAGGTAGGACTTTTAGTAATCTAACCATGAATTATCAGTATGGAAATGATAGATGAGATAAAAAATTGGACAACCAACTAATTCTACCATTATTATTTCTTTCTGAAAATACAGTATATTATCTGTCAGACTTGTTCATAGTGTCTTAAGTTACAAAGATAAATACTATCCTTATTTTTTTATTTCATACTCTTTCTATAGTTTAGTCAAATTACATAAAATATCTACCCTGTATATATTTTCTCCTATGAGGAAAAAAAAATAACAATGATATTGTGGTAATGAACAGAAAGTAGAGAAACTAGCTTAGCCAGTTCTTTAATCTTTGGAAAGACTACACATGAGAGAGGACATTGAAAATGCATAAAGAATGGTGGAAGACAGTCGAAGCCTCTGATGTGACTAGCTTTGTCCTTATAAATACATTATAGTTGAGCAAAACAATACAGTCTACACATTTTATATGAAATCACCAACAGCACATCAACAGATAAAAGGGAAAAAGTCTTTAGTTGCAATATGTATCCTTTCAGACAGGACAAAATTCTCTAGAATTACATAACTATATAACATACTGTATAACATTACAGCTCCTCATTAAAACTAGTAAGACATGCCAGCTAATGTTTGTCATGATCAAATATTGTATCTGTTTAACAATCCAGTATAAAATAATATGTCTTATGATAAGGCAACACTTGCTCATTACCTGGTAATCACTGGGAAAGAAGTCAATAAACTATTTCATGGACTGAACCCATACACCTTCTGAAAGTATTGTGATGTCCCTACCAACAAATAGCTTCTGATTTTTATTCATAGGATTCTGTCACCAATAACTGGCTGGTAACAGATGTGTCGGAATCAATCGTGTTTTAGATGTGCATGCAGTGATGTGATAGGATGAGTCACTGGGTATCCTTGTAAAATTGAGCTTTCCATCAAACAATAGAAATTGTTTTCTCTTAAGTGATAGAAGTATCCCACTATTTGGTTCAGATATCCTGGTGATATGTATAGGTAAAGAAAGAAACATTTATAGGGATTGGAAAACAGTAGGGTTCTGTCAATCACACTATTTTTTTGCAGTTCAGCAGTACATATCAAAGCTTTGGCTGGAATGTCTTTACGTACTGATGATTCTGTGAATTCTGTTTGTTTTTGGAAAATGGACTACACATAAACTATTAACAGAAGCAGAAGCTCAGTGATTTTCTCTACTTAATGTTCTTACTGGACTGGCCTTTTTTTTTTTTTTTTTTTTGTGTGTGTGTGTCAGTGTGATAACTTACATTACACATTTTTGTCTTGATTCATGTCTGAATGATTCCCCAAGAACTTTCAGGATGGCTGTATGAATATGTGAGTTTTAGTGCACAAAGAAATCTTGCAAATTTTCAGAACGGATGTGACCTTCAAATATAGGATATAAGTTAGAAAAATATTTTATTTTAATTAAATTCAGAACAGTCATGGAATCATACGATCAGTCATAGAATCACAGAATTATAGAACAGTTTAGGTTGGGAGGAACCTTAAAGGTAATGCAGCTGTAACCCCTGTGCTGTTTGTAGGGCTGTTAACCCTTAGATCAGGCTGCCCAGTTGAACAATGTTCCTGTTACTACAAGTATCCACATTTTCTCTTATGTTTCAGAAGAATGTTTATTGTGACCAATTTTATGAAAAGCATGCATAGGTAAATGAAAGCTCCAAGCAATATTTTCACTTTGACTGTACTTCACTGTTCCCAATTCACAGTTTAATTCAAGGGTTTAGCTGAACTGAAACAAAAAAAGAACTGTTGAATAAAGAACAGTGTGAGGTGCTAAGTAATTGTTTATCTCAAAAACATTTGCCTGAAATTTATCTGTTTTTTGGTTTGGTTTGGTTTGGGTTTTTTTTTGGCTTCAACTGGCACCTTTATAAACCAAGTCACTAAACATCGCCTAAGTTATATTATAAACATTTTATTATAACATGGAAATTCTATTGAGTGATATAGATTTCCTCCTTCTGATTATTATATAGGGCTTCTACAATATGTATTCATTCATACAGTCTTCATTTCCCTTTGGAAAAAGTGGTTTACTTTCCATTAACTAGTTTACTAGTTTAATGTCATGAGTCAGGCTGTTATCTTTTAAATTTAAAAATGTTTTCTGTATGTTGGATTTCACACATCAACTAGGTCTTGTGTATTTTAAACAACTATTTTTCTATCCTACATTTTATCAAAATAGAAACAGAATACATTTGAGATTCCATCGGAAAAACTACTCATAAAATTTCTCTTGCATTAAATATAAACTGCTATCTGATCTATGCTGAATAATCATTCAACAGTTTTACTTTTCTTAGCCTTTGAAGCCTAGAATTTCATTCATCTCAGTATTAGACAAGTAACCCAAGAAAAACTAATCTCCACATTTTATTTTATTTATTTTATTTTATTTTATTTTATTTTATTTTATTTTATTTTATTTTATTTTATTTTATTTTATTTTATTTTATTTTATTTATTTTATTTTATTTTAATTAATTAATTTTATTTTATTTTATTTTTTATTTTTTCTATTCTATTCTATTCTATTCTATTCTATTCTATTCTATTCTATTCTATTCTATTCTATTCTATTCTATTCTATTCAAAAATAGAACTCAGTAGTGTAGTATCTCATAAATAAGAAAGCAATGCTTTGCAGTTTCTGAAAAAGTCATTGTAAATTTAGGGAGTTAAATATAATATTCCAGTCTGCACTTTTTTGGTTCTTCATGAAAGGTTATTTTAATCTTTTTCTTCATTTCTCTGACAAAGATGTATGGCTGCCACTAAGCACAAGGTTCACTATAACAAAGATAAGTGAAGTGTAAAGTTTTATCAGGCCTTTCAGAATACTCTGGGAGCCAAGAAAATATGACCACTAAATGTATTAGGAGAGTGGTGGCCCTGATGAGAAGGCTAAGAAATATTTTTTGTGACTATGCAACACTGTCAAAGCAGATATAGTACAACTCAGGAAATAGTTTCTATATTGGCATTAAGAATGATATACTGAACATCTCATTCTGAAAAGCTGTTTAGACCTTTAAATTTTTTTTAAATTTAGTATGGTCAAGCTCTGAAAACATCCTGCTTACCCATTTGACTAATATCAGTTAGACAAGCAATCTGTTCTGGCAGGCAAAAAAGCGCAATAATAATTATTTTTTGAGAATTGGAAACATCTCTTTCTTATTATTATACAAATATTATCAGAGAAAAATGCACCTATAGGGAATATCTGTGTTGTTTTTCAATTAGCTCTATCAATCATAATAAACATGATTAGTCAGAATAGGTTTACAGCCTATATCATCATATACCGAAATACACAGGGGAATATTTCTGTCTTTTATGATGTGGCTGTGTAAACGATGTATAAAATAACACATTTTTCTCTGTGTCTTTGTACTAGTTAAAAATCAAAAACATTCTGTAGGGTCATCTAAAACTGAAGCTATGTCTAAAAGTGTAGATTATTACTCAGACTACAAAAAGCTTGTGTATCTTTAGAGGTTTCTTCCAACTCAAAAGATTTTAGGCTCACAAAAATTATAACTTCCTCAGATATCTGGTCATATATACACTATTTTGCTGTCCTTGTATGTTGAAGAACAAGAAAAAGAGGTAATTTGCCCAGATTGTCTGTGAATCCTCAAGGAAAATGACATCAGATAAAGGAATGCATAGACCCTCTATGGGCAATTTGTTCACTCTGATTTTTCATTTTAACCTTCAGAAAGTTAAATATTAACAAACTTCTATTTCATGAGAATTAAAACAAAATTCCATGTGATTCCGTGCCCCATGACAGTTTAATTTCTGTGTTAATCCCTGCATTTACCAATATGTCACTTAAGACGAAAGAAAAATATCTCCAAAGGTCCATTTCTGTTCTCCTTTCCACAGATTAAACTCCCATTGACTTCAGTGGGAATTAAAGAGGGTGAAACTAAGATGATATATGTGTATGTCCAACCAAGAATGGCCATCTGTTAAAAACTGTACTATTAATAGTCTTACTAGTTCATGTCTGAAAACAGAAAGGATGATATAAGTGTTGCTACTTTTAACTTTGTCCCTGTTGTTGTGTTCTTTTTTTCTTTCCTCCTGATAGACTCGCTTAAATCATGCAGTCTTCCCTCATTTCTCCTCTTGAAGATGGACTAACACTGTTTTTTAGAGGTTAAGATAATTTTCTTTTGAAATCAGATAGGACACTTAAAACATCTGAAATTATTTCTCCTTGACAAATAGTTTTAGGGGAATGAAGTTATTTCTTTCATAATAGGAAACCAGTTGTTTAAGTCCCAGCAAAGACAGATTACACATATAGGCATCTAATTAGCTTCATATGATACCCTTATTGTGCACTGGCTGGAATGGTATGCATACCATTTAAGCACTGCACTGGTACCTCTTTGTATTGTTTTTTCGAGTTCAAGCATTTTATGTAAGGGAAGTATTTAATGACCTTTCCTTTGTGTGCAGGCCTAGAAATGGTTCTTAAGAATTGCTGCTACTAGAACAACAAATTCAGATTCCTCTTTCATTTGGCTGATAAAATTGCTGCTTTGGGATGCAAGGACCTTTAGTTCCAATTTCCAGGATAGGCAAATTCTTTATACAATGTAACACATCTAGTAATATATTCATAAAGAATTAAAATAAGATGAAGTATCAATCATAAAAAAAGAAATCTTTCCAAGTATTTTGAGACACACTACTCATGGCAATCACAAATCACTTACATATGGAAACTGTATAGGTTGCTACAAAAATGACTCAACTGTTTTATTGATGTGATGCAGATTAAGCAGAGTTAAAGTTAGGCCTGATTTAAGCAAATATGAAACTGTTCTAATGTAATGGAGTCCCTGCAAATCCTCCTCTCCTAGCTAATTTTTATAGCACTTCAGCTGGTGTTTTAGGGTTAAGTCATAGCTCACAGTGAAGCACAATGGAAACGAAACTTGAACAAAGAAATATAAAGTTTCTCTATGAATTTTTGTCTCACAGCTAAAATCAGCTTGTGCCAACTTATGAAAGTTTCCATGATTAGGCCCCAAAGCTCAAAAATGCCAATTAATTATGATGATTAGATATGTCTTCATTAAAAGCCTATAAATAAATCATACACAGCACTGCATAGCCAGTATTTCTTCTGTTCATTAGAGAAAAAATCCTTCAGTGCATTTTGGTAAAAGTCTAATTAATTTTAATTTTTTTTTACAATTAGAATTTTTACCATGTTGTACCCTGAATATTTTCTTGTGTTTATATGAAGATATGTCCACATATACATAAAATGTTCACTAAGGTATGTACAATAGATATTTCTGCTGCATGAAGATCTCTAGACTCAAAACTGAAATATATCTAATTTTGTTTTGGTGTAAATCTTTTTGTTAGTATGGATTTTTTTCTAACGATATTACTTCAACTTAATTACCTCTCCTAATTCGGATTTGTATAAATGATGTTGCATACATTTCTGAGTGGTGAAAGTGAAGTCACTCTGCAGAAATACTTGTGGCCTTCATTAACAAGTTGTACAGACAAATAGAAGTGAATCTGCAGAGTGAAACTATTGAGGACGAAGAGGTTACTTTACCATAAACTGAGTCTGATCCTGATGTCACAGTTGGATAACATTGTATGTGGTCCTGGGGTAACATTCTGGAGTTAAATCCCTCCAGGAGAAATATAATTCATGAGCTCTAAGAGCATTCCACAATATGAACCAGAGGGGACATGAGACAACAGATCTAGAGGATAAGAGGGAGGACAAGAGAGACCTCCTCAAAAATACTCTCCTGAGCACTAATGTAGATGCATTCTATAACTATTCTTGTGCTTAACCAACAGTCTGTTAATTCCTACAGAAATTCACTGATCTCCAACTTTCCTAGTATGCTTGTCTCCATGATGTTTAGCTGTCATTATAGAATCACTAAAGAAAATGATACTTGTTCACCCTTCCAAAATATCCCTGTTCTTAGTGAATGCTCTCAATAAATTCTGCTCTAAAATAAGTTTTGTCAGTTATTGTATTTGATTCAAATGCTAGAGTTCAGTTATTAAATAACAAGATTCCAGGCAATTTGCTAGTAAACAATCTCCAAACTTCTTGTTAGTAAAAGTTTTCTGCTAAGACAAAAATTCTGTGCTCAACTGTTGATACTTTTCCCCTTTTCCACCATGCAATTTTATGCTACAAAGCTATCACTCTTCTAGCTGTGAACACATCTATCAGCACATATTGTCCTTCCAGTCTTTTTACAGTTCCGCAAAGCCTTTTCTACTTCCTTGATTGTCCTCCACAGTGAACTTGATTTTCCTATATAGCAGCACCGCATAATCAGTCTTCTTTAGTTTCTGAATAACAAAATATATGTTCTCCAATTTCCCCTGGATTCTTCAGCTTTTACCTCTTTTTGTTCAAAATATCACGATTTAAGAGCTATTTATGTGCTTTGATTATTTGTTGTGAATTTCAAAAATATTCAGATTAAGCTTTTTGGATGTCCAATTACCAGGTAGATGAAAGGATTTTTTTTTTTCTTTTTTCTTTTTAACACTGGATGTAGATTGTTTAATATCTGAGGTAAACTAGTCAGAAAAGAAGGTCTTCATTCTTTCTAGATGACCTTCAATTGATGAACTGACCTTCAATTCTAGAATTTCTAGCTAGGCAACAGTTCCTCAGTATTACAAGCCCAAAACTTGGGAAATATATTCCTTCAATGAAAATAAACAAATAGTAATAATTGAACTACATTTTTGCCAGAAATAATGACCCTGAAAACTCACTTTCAACTGCTGCCTACCTAAGAACTGCCTAAACTTTCTGGATACACTAATAACCTGTTTGTTCATTAAAATGTTTACCTTAAAAATCTCTGGTGCTCCACATGATAATGGAAAAAAAAAAAACCACTCCAGATAATAAAAAGAGACAGCAACTTTGTAACAGCTCCTACTTCATGAAAAAACTTAGTGCTAGATATAAAAGCAAACATACAATAAATAAATAAATGAACAAACAAACAAAACAACAATAAAAAAAAGAAAAAAAAACCCAAAATGTAGATAATATTCTCCTCAAATACACATATTTAGTAGTCTAGTAGTTAGGTACATAATCATCCTTTTTTTTTTTTTTTTTCTGTGTTTGAATATGTCACATAAAAGCGCCTTTTCAAGGCTTTTTTTCAAAGGGACTTGAAGCAATGATTCAGTGCTTCTCCCTGTACAGAAACAGTATAAAATGTCTTTACTACATTTTCTTCACTTCAAAAATTAATAGTGATGGATATTTCATAATCTCCATAACATGTGTACCATCTTAAGTACTGATACTAAGAGAAAAGTCTATTAACAAATGCTCTTCTAGCTTCAGCCAATTAATTGCATCAGCCACTTTGTCTTCCAGATAGACCAAAATAACTTCACAAGCTACTTTGTAATAAGTTGTCTCTTTGGAGACAACTTACACTTACTTATTTTTTTTATACATAAATGATAAGGGTTTTTTGTTTTTAATATGCTCAAGTTCTGCCTTCTCTTTTGCTCTCTTTGGTCTGAGGGCAAAATTATTAAAGCATACAGAATTCACTTGAATTGCACCTTAAGCCTGCACCTTCCTTCCTCCATGATCTATGATTTTAACAGTTGTTTCAGGAAAGATCATTTCGGTTATGCTTTATTTAGAGAGGAAAGGTAAATGTTAACTCATTTTTTTAATTATTATTTCTGGCAGATTAGCTACTAAATGTCAATTAGTTACTAAATCTCCTCAAAACATCAACCTTTGCTCTCTTAACAAAATTTTAAATGAAATATTTAATCATAGACTTAAGTCTTCTTCAAGGCATTTAACATTCAACACTTGACTAACTTAAGTCTGATTTCTTTGACCTATTCTGGGAGTACTTATGCAAGTAAGTACTCAAAGTACCTAAAAACCATATTTCCAAATATGGTTTTTAGGAAACACACAAAACAGTCCTTTCATTTGAAAGAAAAACGAAACTAAAAATCAATATTCTATTTAAAGGAGATAAAAAAGGAAAACTCATTCTTCATTATCTCACTTTTTAACGTTATGTGAGATGAAAATAAAAAATTATAATAAAGTAAAATAAAAAGTATTTAACTCTTCAAAATTATCATTTACACAGCATGCATAAAAGAGTTACTAACTAAAGGTGGATGTCCAGAAACTGGTGATGTACTCATCAGTGGAAGAAATTTCATATCTGAGAGGAAGGAAACACTCAAACATAATTGGTCTGAATATTTTGAATCATGATTTTGTATTTAGATAAGTAGTTGTGTCTACGCAAGAGGTTAAAAGGTCCCATGAACATTCCTAAGCTCCTCAGCTCACAGGGACAACAAGATCTACATAAATACAGTAGCTTCTTCAGACTCCAAAGCAGGATGGTGCTTGCAGATTACTTAACAGGAATGATTTTTTACATTCTACAATTTTTTACATCCTACAATTTTTTACATCCTGAATTGTGTCTGGGAATTGTCTGAGAGAATGTTAAACAGCAAGTGCAAAGGATTAGTAACAGTTAATTAATATTGACAGTCTTGTCCTTGTGCCTGGGAAAATTCCAGGACACTATTTGATTTATTGGTACGTGTCTATGTGGGCTTTAGTTTCACCAAAGTCCAACATTACATGCCAAATTGTCAGTACAGTATTTTGGAAGTAGTGGAAGTATATTCAATATAATCTCAGCATAAATCACTTTTCAGTCACTAACTTGTGCTAACAAATGTGTAGGTTTGCATTACACATTCAGAACTATACATATGAACAAGTTGTACAATCTTCTGAATCTTGGAATGTGGGAGCGTTTCTTGAAAGAAAAAGTAATATAAACACAAGTATGGCATGGGATTCATGAGCACAACTTGGATTATCTTTTGAGTTTTTACTCAGACTGCACCAAACTTGTGTGACCTTGTGTTTCTTTGTGAGACTGTATTTTTCCATTTATCAAATAGAAGTAGTTTTCCTTTTCTGCCTACCTCATAAAGTAATTAACTTACACTCTATTTATTTCTATACTGAGCTTCAAGTAGGAACAATGATTTTTTGATGTGAACATGTCAACAGAAGGGATATATACGTGAAAAATAAGTGAATGAAAACCTCAAAATCAACCATGTTAACTGGAAAGTCAGTTCTTAGCATATTCAGCTCCACTGAAGTTAAATGAATCATATCAAAGCTGAAATTTAACAGATTGTGTTTAATGACCAGTGAAGAATCTTCCCATTAAAAGGCTTCCCTCTTGTTTTTATCATAGGGTTATCTTTCAGGCTGTGATTTCTGTTCACTTTTCAATATATTCAAACTAAGACCAATAACTTCTGAAAGCTGAAACAGAAATTTTTGTCTCATATCGAAGTGTAAAGGAGCTCTTTTATCTCTTTAATTGGTCATTTGTGGCAAGCAGAAGCATTTAAGATGCTAAACAATTCTCTTCACTTAGCCAAATGCAATTTGCTCCACAAAAAAAATAAAAAAAGAAATGAAAAAAAAAGAGAAGAGAGCAATCTGAGAGATACTGTAAATACATCAGTTGTTGACACCTATTCCTTTGGTCAACCTGCCTAGAAAAAGTTTAATTGGATACTATATAAAGAAATTAAGAAAATTGTATATGATCCTCACTGCCTGCACATTTTACTTACCATTAAAACATATTGTTATGAGCATATGATTAGCACAAGACATAGCACACAGAACCAAGCAAAAAACACGACAATGCCTTTACAGTTTGGAGGTAGTTTTACAGTGCAAACTCTGAAATTCTATTTTCCAAATATTTTTCAAAATCATGAAGAATTCAATTTTGCTTTCTATAGTAAGATATATTCAATCTGAACACCGGTTAAAATGGTCGTATTCTGAACTATGTCAGCTGCCAAAGTAAAAAATACTAGAAGTCTGGTTCAAGATCTGGAATGGCACCAGGACATTTTCATTTCAGTGACCTACCCTCTGGAGTACAGACTTTTCTTTGCCCAGTATGACCTGGAGGCATCCGTGTATTTATTTCAATACCCTCATGATCAGACATGTTTCTAAGCTAGTTAAGTTGAGGTTCTGCCAGATCTGCCCAGAGTACAGACTTGCAAGTGTCTCTAGTTACTTTTCACATCAAGAAAACAGATATACACCCAGTTCACTCAACTCTTGAGCAAAGATGGACTCCAGCTGATGGCTGAGTCTTTGCCTTTGGCTTCATTTGCACTGTCTTACATGAGCACTAAATATTAGAATTAGTATCACTGTGATGATCTTTAGTTTATATTACTTTTACCATTTCCTCCTTAAAATCTTGTCACAGCTTCAGATTATCCCAACTGGGCATTTCCCTTGCTACTTTCTTATTACAGCTATTCTTCTGGGGTTTGTTTCCTAAAATACGTTGCTTACTTCAAAGCTTCAACATTAATCAGCTCATCATGTAACTCCATCAGACACCAGTAGGAGACACTTTAAAATAGAAGTGAACTCATGATCTTTAAGACAAAAGAATAATTAAAAAAATATTAAATTATAGCTATACCAATTTTGTAGTGTAAAGCTGTCATACTGTCAAAATATATTACTTCATAGTCATGCATCCAAACATGAAGTGTATGATTGTAATACACATTTAAAGTGTGAAATTTAACAGCAGCTAAACCATATCTTGAAGTTTCACAAAGGGTCTGTCATTGTGATGTATCACAGTTCTGTTCAGCATGTTAAACCACAATGCCAAAGAATTACATTTCTTTATGAATATAGTATCATTGTGTTCTGTGTTGTATTCTACACACTCTTTCCAGACAATTCCACCATGTTTACTTCACTGAGGTTAAGAACATGTGTTATCCAGTGAGTCCAGATATCTGAGGAGAGAAATTAGTTTCAGAATGCCTGGGCTGAGAGTTTGTTTAGATTTCTGGGAGGTACTGAAGAGAACTGTTTATCAACTGGATAGTCAACAAGCCTTCTCTGTGGGTTCCCAGTTCTGAGTACCTCAGCAATTCCATTATTTAGGACCGTGTTGTTCAGTCTAGAACAAAGCAGCAGTATTCTGTAGGATTTTGCACTGCCTTGCATTTCTGCAGCAGCGCTCAGCACTTGTGCATTTCTGAGGAGGCGAATGCAAATATCACACTGCAAGTTATGTCCAGGATGCTTGCCTACCTAACCCTCAACCATCTACACATCTGAAAGCCCACAAATCTTTAAAACTCTGCATCTTTTTAATCCAGAAAAAGGATTTCCAGGGCATTTCACTCCTATCTTTTTTTTTTTTTTTTTCTGACTGCAACATGACTATTTTAAGTCACTTCTCTCAAATTTCGGCTTGCTTCTTGTAAGAGGGTTATTATATCCCATGTGAGAAAATCAGTAGATAGGTTATAGATGTACCTGTGCATATAAAATAATTTAAAGCAAAACGTTTTTCCAATAATTTAGGTTTAATGTCAAGCATGCATAATGTTAATACAGTTATTAAAGTATTCTGAAGTATGTTACCAAGCTGTTATGAAAGAAAAAAAATGAAAAAAATATTTTTATTTGTACAAAATCCAGAGAAATTTCATCTGGCTAATTTTACAATTTTATAAATTGAAAATAGTTCTAAAATTTCAAACATCAGATATGGCAGAAATAGCTGCAAAATGAAATAGTACTAGTAGTTTTATGTACATATGAGCCTACTCCATTACCACTTTTTCTCTTTGATGTTCTTTCAGTCAGCACTGAGCTGCCCAAATCCTACTTTGCTTATAAACCCTGAGATGATTACAGCCCTTGGCAGTTCAGCAGGTTGTTTGTTCTTATTTTGGTTAGATTTCAGTTCCTCAGGCTCCAATGAATGTAAAGAGTAAATATGAAATGAGTGTCTCAAGTATAAACTGTATGCTTTGACCAGTGAGTTAAGAATCAGGTGAAGACTTTACCTACTGACACAAAGGCAAATATATATCTCCTGTATATGGATGC